>NC_080203.1:68453398-68756429 GCF_030028045.1 Hippopotamus amphibius kiboko | reverse complement strand
CCACCCTCCCTGTCCTGGCCCTCCAAGGCATCTCCCATGAGGTTGATCTCCTTTTGTTATACAGCAACTTCCCACTAGCTATCTGTTTTACAGCTGGTAGTGTAAATATGTCTATGCTACTCTCTCACCTCGTCCCAACTTCCCCTTTGACCCTCACCCCAGCCCCATGTCCTCAAGTCCATTCTCTACTTCTGTATCTCCACTCTTGCCTGTCAGTAGTTTCATCAGTACCATTTCTTCAGTTTCCATATATATGTGTTAGCATACAGTATTTGTTTTTCTCTTTCTGGCTTACTTCACTCTGTATGACAGACTCTAGGTCTATCCACCTCATGATATATAGTTCAATTTCATTCCTTTTTATGGTTGAGTAATATTCCATTGTATATATGTGCCACATCTTCTTTATCCATTCATCTTCTGATGGGCATCTAGGTTGTTTCCATGTCCTGGCTATTGTAAATAGTGCTGCAATGAACATTATGCTACTTGTTTCTTTTTGGATCATGGTTTTCTCTGGTTATATGCCCAGTAGTGGGATTACTGGATCATATGGTAGTTCTATTTTGAGTTTTTGAAGGAACCTCCAAACTGTTTTCCATAGTAGCTGTACAAGCTTACAATCCCACAAACAGTGCAGGAGAGTTCCCTTTTTTCCACACCCTCTCCAACATTTATTGTCTCCAGATTTTTTGATGATGGCCATTCTGACCAGTGTGAGGAGATACCTCATTGTGGCTTTGACCTGCATTTCTCTAATTATTGTGATGTTGAGCATCTTTTTCTGTGTTTGTTGGCCTTCTGTATGTCTTCTTTGGAGAAATGTCTATTTAGGTCTTCTGCCTATTTGTGGATTGGGTTATTTGCTTTTTTGGTATTAAGCTGTATGAGCTGCTTGTATATTTTGGAGATTAATCCTTTGTCCGTTGCTTTGTTGGCAAGTATTTTCTCCCATTCTGAGGGTTGTCTTCTTCTCTTGTTTATGGATACGTTCACTGTGCAAAAGCTTTTAAGTTTCATTAGGTCCCATTTGTTTATTCTTAATTTTATTTCCCTGATTCTAGGAGGTGGGTCAAAAAGAATGTTGCTTTGATGGATGTCATAGAGTGTTCTGCCTATGTTTTCCTCCAGGAGTTTTATAGTGTCTGGCCTTACATGTAGGTCTTTAATCCATTTGGAGTTTATTTTTGTGTATGGTGTTAGGAAGTGTTCTAATTTCATTCTTTCACATGTAGCTGTCCAATTTTCCCAGCACCACTTATTGAAGAGGCTGTCATTCTTTGATTGCATATTCTTGCCTCCTTTGTCAAAGATAAGCTGCCCATATGTGTTTGCGTTTATCTGTGAGTTCTCTATTCTGTTCCATTGATCTTCCTTTCTATTTTTGTGCCAGTACCATACTGTCTTGATCCCTGTGGCCTTGTAGTATAGTTTGAAGTCAGGAAGCCTAATTCCACCAACTCCATCTTCCATTCTCAAGATTGCTTTGGCTCTTCAGGGTCTTTTGCGTTTCCATACAAATCGTAAGATTTCTTGCTCTAGTTCTGTGAGAAATGCCATTGGTAATTTGATCAGGATTGCGTTGAATCTGTAAATTGCTTTGGGTAAGATAGTCATTTTCACAATATTGATTCTTCCAGTCCAAGGACATGGTATGTCCCTCCATCTGTTTGTATCATCTTTGATTTCTTTCATCAATATCTTATAGTTTTCTGCATACAGGTCTTTGGCCTCCTTAGGCAGATTTATTCCTAGGTATTTTATTCTTTTTGTTGCAATGGAAAATGGAAGAGTTTCCTTAATTTCTCTTACTGTTCTTTCATTGTTAGTGTATAGGAATGCAAGAGATTTCTGTGCATTAATTTTGTATCCTGCTACTTTACTAATCATTGATTAGTGCTAGCAGTTTTCTGGTAGAACCTTTAGGGTTTTCTATGTGTAATATCATGTCATCTGCAAAGAGTGACAATTTTACTTCTTCTTTTCCAATCTGGATTCCTTTTATTTCATTTTCTTCTCTAATTGCTGTGGCTAACACTTCCAAAACTATGTTGAATAATAATGGTGAGAGTGGACACCCTTGTCTTTTTTCTGAACTTAGAGGGAATGCTTTCAGTTTTTCACCATTTAGGACGATGTTGGCTCTTGGTTTTTCATATATGGCTTTTATTATGTTGAGGTAATTTCCTTCTATGCCCATTTTCTGGAGAGCTTTTATCATAAATGGATGTTGAATTTTGTCAAAAGCTCTTTCTGCGTCTATTGAGATTATCGTACAGTTTTTATCTTTCAATTTGTTAATATGGTGTATCACATTGATTGATTTGCATATATTGAAGAATCCTTGCATTCCAGGCATAAACCCCACTTGATCATGGTGTATGATCTTTTTAATGTGCTGTTGGATTCTGTTAGCTAGTATTTTTTTGAGGATTTTCATCTGTATTCATCAGGGATATTGGCCTGTAATTTTGTTTTTTTTTTGTGACATCTTTGCCTGGTTTTGGTATCAGGGTGATGGTGGCCTCATAGAATGAGTTTGGGAGTGTTCCTCCTTCTGCTATAATTTGGAAGAGTTTGAGAAGGATAGTTGTTAGCTCTTCTCTAAATGTTTGAGAGAATTCACCTGTGAATCCATCTGCCCCTGGGCTTTTGTTTGCTGGGAGATTTTTAATCACATTTTCAATTTCCATACTTGTGATTGGTCTGTTCATATGTTCTATTTCTTCCTCGTTCAGTTTTGGAAGATTGTACTTTTCTAAGAATTTATCCATTTCTTCCAGTTTATCCAATTTATTGGCCTACAGTTGCTTGTAGTAGTCTCTCATGATCTTTTGTATTTCTGTGGTGTCTGTTGTTACTTCTCCTTTTTCATTTCTAATTCTGTTGATTTGTATCTTCTCCCTTTCTTTTCTGATAAGTTTGGCTAATGGTTTATCAATTTTATTTATCTTCTCAAAGAACCAGCTTTTAATTTTATTGATCTTTGCTATTGTTTCCTTCATTTCTTTTTCATTTATTTCTGCTCTGATATTTATGATTTCTTTCCTTCTGCTCATTTTGGGATTTTTTTGTTCTTCTTTCTCTAGTTGTTTTAGGTGTAAGGTTAGGTTGTTTACTTGATATTTTTCTTGTTTCTTGAAGTAGGGCTGTATTGCTATAAAATTCCCTCTTAGGACTGCTTTTGCTGCATCCCATAAGTTTTGGGTCATTGTGTTTTCATTGTGATTTGTTTCTAGGTATATTTTGATTTCCCCTTTGATTTCTTTAATGATTTCTTGGTTGTTTAATAGCATATTGTTTAGTCTCCATGTGGTTGTATTTTTTACTGATTTTTTCCTGTAATTGATATCTAGTCTCATGGCATTGTTGTCAGAGAAAATGCTTGATACGATTTCAGTTTCTTTGAATTTACCAAGGCTTGATTTGTGACCCAAGATGTGATCTATCCTGGAGAATGTTCCATGTGCACTTGAGAAGAAAGTGTATTCTGTCTCTATACAAACTTTGAGATATAAATTGCAGCAATACCTTTTTTGATTTTTTACCTAGAGTAATGGAAATAAAAGCAAATATAAACAAATGGGACCTAATTAAACTGAAAACTTTTGCACAACAAAGGAAACCATGAACAAAAGAGAAAGACAATCCACAGAATGAGAGGAAACTTTTGCAAACAATGCTACTGACAAGGGATTTATCTCCACAATTGACAGACAACTCATGTGGCTCAATATAAAACAAACAAACAACCTAATCCAAAAATAGGCAGAAGATCTAAAAAGACATTTCTTCAAAGAAGATATACATATGGCCAAGAGTCACATGAAAAAATGCTAAACATTGCTAATTATTAGAGAAATGCAAATCAAAACTACGAGATATCATCTCACACCAGTAAGAATGGCCATCATCAAAAAATATGCAATTCTACACTGTTGATGGGAATGTAAATTAGTACAGCTGCATGGAGAACACTATGGAAGTTCCTTTAAAATCTAAAAATAAAACAACCATATGATCCAGCAATCACACTCCTGGGCATATATCCAGAGAATATCATGGTTCAAATGGATACATGCATTCCAAGTTTCATTGCAGCACTGTTTACAATAGCCAGACATGGAAGCAACCTAAATGTCCATTGACAAATGAATGGATAAAAAAGATGTGTTATCTATATACAATGGAATATTTCTCAGCCATTAAAAAGAATGAAGTAATGCCATTTGCAGCAATATGGGTGGACCTGGAGATTATCATGCTAAGTGAAGTAAGTCAGACAGAGAAAAGCAAATATCATATAATGTCACTTATATGTGGAATCTAAAAAGATGAAAGAAGTGAACTTATTTACAAAACAGAAACAGACTCACAGACCTAGGGAATGAACTTATGGCTACCGGGGGGAAGAATGGAGGGAGGGCTAGATTGGGAGTTTGGGATTGACATGTACACACTGCTATATTTAAAATAGGTGGGACTTCCTAGGTGGTGCAGTGGTTAAGAATCTGCCTGCCAATGCAGGGGACACAGGTTCAAGCCCTGAGCTGTGAAGATCCCACATGCTGCAGAGCAACTAAGTCCATGCACCACAACTACTGAACTTGTGCTCTAGAGCCTGTGAGCCACAACCATTGAGCCTGTGTGCTGCAACTATTGAAGCCCACGTGCTTAGAGCCCATGCTCCACAACAAGGGAAGCCACTGCAATGAGGAGCCCATGCACCACAATGAAGAGTAGCCCCCATTCATAGCAACTAGAGAAAACCTGTATATAGCAAAGAATACCCAATGCAGCCAATAAATAAAGAAATAAATTTATAAAATAATAAAATAGATAACCAATAAGAACCTACTGTGTAGCACAGGGAACTCTGCTCAATACTCTGTAATAGTCTAAATATGAAAATAATTTGAAAAAGAATATATATATATATATATATATATATATATCTGAATCACTTTGCTTTACACCTGAAATGAACACAACATTGTTAACTAGCAATACTCCAATATAAAATAAAAATTAAAAAATATCATCAGTAAAGAAAAGAAATCAACTACAGAAAGAAAAATGGGGAATAACATGTGGAGACTAAACAACATACTACTAAAAAACCAGTGTCCACCATGAAACAAAAGAAGAAATCAGAAAATACCTCAAAACAAATGAAAATGAAAACACAATTTTACAAAGTCTATGGAATGCAGCAAAATCAGTTTTAAGAGAGAAGTCCATAGCAATACAGGCCTTCCTCAAGAAACAAGAAAAATCTCAAACAACATAACCTACCACCTAGGGTTTGAAAGAGAAGAACAAACAAAACCCAAAGTCAGCAGAAGGAAGGAAATAATAAATAGAGGAAATAAATAAGACAGAGATCAAAAAATATAAAAAGAAAAAGTAAAACCAAGCACTGTTTTTTTTTTTTTTTTGAAAAGATAAAGAAAATTGACACAGCTCTAGCCAGGCTCACCAAGAAAAGAAATAGGACCTAAATCAACAAAATAAGAAAAGAGGAGAAATAACAAGTACCACAGAAATAAAAAAAAAAAATCATAAGAGAATACTATGAACAATTGTATGCCAGCAAATTGTGCAATCTAGAATAAATGAAGAAATTTCTAGAAACATACAGCTGCCAAGTCTGAGTCAAGAAGAAACAGATAATTTGAACAGACCAATCACTAGTAGTGAAATCAAATCTGTTAAAAAAAAAAAGTGAAACCAAAAAAAACCTCCCTGCAAACAAAAGCCCAGGACCAGACAGCTTCCCTGGGGAATTTTACCAAACATACAGAGAAGAACTTATGCCTATCTTTCTTAAACTATTCCAAAAAATTGTACAGTAGGGAACAGTCCCCAACTCATTCTATGAGGCTAATATTATCCTTATATAAAAATGAAACAAAGACACTACAAAAAGAAAATTACAGGCCAATATCTTTGATGAACACATGTAAAAATCTTGAACAAAATACAAGGGTTAGTCAAAAATTATGCGCACTTTTGTTATAGTAAAACTTCTGTTGGCTGCACTGTCTTATCAGTGCTTTCCATTCAAGGCTACTCTCTCCCCAGTCACTCCTGTGCAGGTGTGAACGTGTTACATCAGTGCATTTGTAACTGTGGTGTGAACAAAAGTGGATGCCCCGCTTGTGATTTGCATGAAAGAAGAGGAGCATGCAGTGATTTGTATTTTGTAGTCTGAGGGTGTGCACGAGTGTACAATTCTGCCACACTGTCAATACTCTGCAAAAACTTCATTTTGAAGTGTTAAGGCATCCTCTCTATAGTCCTGATCTTGCTCCATTGGACTTTCACCTGTTCGGTCCTCTGAAAGCAGCCCTACCAGGATGAAGTTTCACTTCTGATGAAGATGTGAAGACAGCAGTGCATTCCTGGCTTGCAGCTTAACCTAAAACATTTTTTAATGAGGGAATAAGAAAGCTTGTTTACAAATAGACAAAGTGTATTGAAAAGTAAGGAGATATGTTGAAAAATGATGCATTTGTCTTTTCTAAAAGTGAATTAAAATAAATTCTACAGGCAGAGTGCGGATAATTTTTGACTTTCCCTCGTATTAGCAAACAGAATCCAACAATACATAAAAAAGATTACACACAATAGTAAGTTGGATTATTCCAGGGGCACAAGCGTGGTTCAACATAAGCAAATCAATCACAGTAACAAAAGGAAAGCTGGAAACCTCACGATCATCTCAATAGTCACAGAAAATGCATTTGAAGAAATTCAACATCTATGGCAAAAACTCTCCACATTGGGTATATAGGAAACATATCTCAACATAATAAAGGAAATTTATGACAAACTTATAGCCAACATAATACTCAATGGTGAGGGATTTCCATGGTGGCGCAGTGGTTAAGAATCTGCATGCCAATGCAGGGGACATGGGTGCGATCCCTGGTCTGGGAAGATCCCATATGCTGGGGAGCAACTAAGCCCATGCACCACAACTACTGAGTCTGCACTCTACAGCCCGTGAGCCACAACTAATGAGCCCCCGCACTGCAACTACTGAAGCCTGTGTGCCTAGAGCCCTTGCTCCACAACAAGAGAAGCCACCACACTGAGAAGGCCATGCAATGCAATGAAGAGTAGCCCCCACTTGCCACAACTAGAGAACTAGGGAAAGCCCATGTGCAGTGACAAGGACCCAATGCAGCCAAACAACAACAACAACAACAAAAACAACAAACTCAATGGTGAAAAGCTGAAAGCTTTCTAGCTAAATTCAGAAAAGAGACAAGGATGCCCACTCTCACCACTTTTATTCAACATAGTCCGGGCCAAAACAATAAGAGAAGGTGAAGAAATAAAAGGTATCCACATTGGACGAGAAGTGGTAAAACGGTCACTATTTGCAGATGACATGATACTCTATATAGAGAACCCTAAAGTCTCCGCACAAAATTTATTAGAAATAATAAATGAATTCAGCAAGATATCAGCATACAAGATTAATATACAGAAACCTGTTTCATTTATTTACACTAACAATGAAATATCAGAAAGAGAAAGTCAAAAGAAACAAAAACAAAAAGCAAAAAACCTAGGAATTAACTTAACCAAGGTAATGACTCCTATATGCTGAAAACTGTAAAATGTTGGTAAAGGAGATTGGAATGATATCCTGTGCTCTTGGGCTGGAGCAATTAATGCTGTTAAAATGATCACACTACCTAAAGCAATCTATAGATTTAGTGCTATCCCTTTTAAAATACTCATGGCTTTTTCACAGAAGTAGAAAAAATAATCAGAAATTCATATGGAACCACAAAAGACCCAGAATTACCAAAGCAATCCTGAGAACAATTTACAACTGTAGGTATAACCCTTCCAGACTTCAGACTGTACTACTGAGCTATAGTAATCACAACAGCATTGAATTGGCAAATAAACAAACATACAGATCAATGAAACACAATAGAGAGCCCAGATATAAACTCAGACATTTACAGTCAATTAATCTATGACAAAGGAGACAGTATACAATGGGGAAAAGACAATCTCTTTAACAAGTGGTGTTGGGAAAGCTGTACAGCTACATGTAAATCAATGATACTAGGACATTCCCTTACCCCATATACAAAAATAACCTCAAAGTGGTTTAAAGATCTAAATGTAAACCATGACACCATAAAACTCCAGAAGAGAACCTAGGCAAAACATTCTCAGATACAAATCACAGCAATATTTCCTTCCTTTCCTTCTTCCTTCCTTCCTTCCTTCCTTTCTTTCTTTCTTTCTTCCTACCTTTCTTCCTTTCTTTCTTTCTTTTTCTTTCTTTCTTTCTTTCTTTCTTTCTTTCTTTCTTTCTTTCTTTCTTTCTTTCTTTCTTTCTTTCTTTCTTTCTTTCTCTTTCTTTCTTTCTTTCTTTCTTTCTTTCTTTCTTTCTTTCTCTCTTTCTTTCTTTCTCTTTCTTCTTCCTTCCTTCCTTCTTTCTTTCTTAAAAATATTTATTTATTTATTTATTTTTATTTATTTTTTTATTTATTTGGCTGTGTTGTGGGTCTTAGTTGTGACACTCGTGATTTTTGTTGCTGTGTGCGGGATATTCACTGTGGCATGTGAACTCTTAGTTGAGGCATGTGCAATCTAGTTCCCTGACCAAGGATTGAACCCAGGTCCCCTGCATTGGGAGCATGGAGTCTTAGCCACTGGGCCAGCAGAGAAGTCCCAGCAGTATTTTCTTAGATCAGTCTCCCAAAGCAAAAGAAATAAAAACAAAAATGAACAAATGGAACCTAATGAAACTCATAAGTTTTGCACAGCAAAGGCAACCATCAACGCAATGAAAATATGATGTACAGAATGGAAGAAAATATTTGCAAATGATACGGCTGACAATAAGTTAATATCCAAAATATACAAACAGCAATACAGGTCCATATCAGTAAAACAAACAACTCAATCAAAAAATGGATAGAAGACCTAAATAGACCTACAGATGGCCAATGGGCTCATGAAAGGATGCTTATCATCAGTAATTATTAGAGAAATGCAAATCAAAACCACAATGAGGTATCACCTCACACTGGTCAAAATGACTATCACCCAAAAGTCTACAAATAATAAATGCTGGAGAGGGTGTGGAGAAAAGGAAGCCCTCCTACCCTGCTGGTGGGAATGTAAATTGGTGCAGCCAGTATGGATAGCAACATGGAGGTTCCTTAAAAAACTAAAAACATGGAGCTACCATATAATCCAGCATTTCCACTCCTGGGTATATATCCCAAAAAACAAAATTCTCATAACCTTCTAAATGCATTCTGTGACACCAGCATTACTTTTTTTTTCTTTTACTTTTTTATTGGATTATAGTTACTTTACAATGTTGTGTTAGTTTCTGCTGTACAGCAAAGTGAATCAGTTATACATATACATATATCCACTCTTTTTTAGATTTCCTTCCCATTTAGGTCACCACAGAGCACCAAGTAAAGTTCCCTGTGCTATACAGCAGGTTCTCATTAGTTATCTATTTTATATATAGTAGTGTATATATGTCAATCCCAATCTTCCAATTGACCCCACACCCCTTTTCCCCCTTGGTAACCATAAGTTTGTTTTCTAATCTGTGACTTTATTTCTGCTTTGCAAATATGTTCACCTGAACCATTTTTCTAGATTCCACATATAAGCAACATTGTATGATGTTTGTCTTTCTCTTTCTTACTTCACTCTGTATGACAGTCTCTAGGTCCATCCATGTTGCTGCACATAGCATTATTCCTTTCCTTTTTATGGCTGAGTAATATTCCATTGTATATATGTACCACAACTTCTTTATCCATTTCTCTGTTGATGGGACACCAGCATTACTTTGATAACCAGATAAGACTATCACCAGAAAAGAAAATTATAGTCCAATTTACCTGAGGATACAGATGCAAAAATCATCACAAAAATATCAGCAAACCAAATTCAAGAACATATTCCAAGGATTATATGCCATGACCAAGTGGGATTTTTCCTGGGATGAAAGAATGAATCAATATATGGAAATCAATAAATGTAATACATCACACCAATAAAATAAAAGATAAAAATTACACAATTATCTCAATAAATTCAGAAAAAGCATCTGACAATATAAAACATTCTTTCATGATAAAAATGCTGAACAGATTTGGTATACAAGGAATATACCTCAACATAAAACAGGCCATATACAACAAACACACAGTTAGCAGTATACTCAATGGAGAAAACTTGAAATCATTTTCTCTAAGATCAGGAACAAGACAAGAACACTGTCTCACCACTCATTCAGTATACTGTAAGTCCCAGCTACAGCATTAGGCAAGACAAATAAATAAAATATATCCAAATCAGAAATGAAGAAGTAAATTTGTTGCTTTTTGCTGATGTTATAATCTTATACATAGAAAATCCTGAGTCAGTCAAAAACTTGAAATTAATCTACAATTTCATCAAAGTGTGAGGATACAAAATCAATGTACAGAAATGAATTATGCTTCTTTACACTAATGATGAAGCATCTGTAAAAGAAATAAACTATCCCATTCACAATAACATTAAAACCAATAAAATACTTAGGAATAAATTTAACCAAGGAAGTGAAAAATCTGTACAATGAGAGCTAAAAGACTTTGCTAAAAAGTGAAGACAGAAACAAACGGAAAAATATCTCACATTCATGGACTGGAAGAATTAATATTATTAAAATGGTCATACTACCCAAAGCCATCTCTGCATTACCTACAAAAATATCAAAGGCATTCTTCACAGAAACAGAAGAAAAAATTCCAAAATTTGTATGGAACCACAGAAGACCTAAATAGCTAAAGCAATTCTGAAAATAAATAAATAAATAAATAAATAAATAAACAAACAAACAAAGGCTGGAGGTATCATGCTTTCAGATTTCAAACTATGCTACAAAACCATAGTAATAAAAATCAAATGAAGAGACTATCTTTTCTCCATTGTATTTTCTTACCTCCTTTTCCATAGATTAGGTGACCATAGGTGCGTGGGTTTATCTCTGAGCTTTCTATCCTGTTCCGTTGATCTATATTTCTGTTTTTGTGTCAGAACCATATTGTCTTGGTAACTGTAGCTTTGTAGTATAGTCTGAAGTCAGGGAGCCTGATTCCTCCAGCTCTGTTTTTTTCCCTCAAGATTGCTTTGGCTATTCAGGGTCTTTTGTGTTTCCATACAAGTTGTAAAATTTTTGCTCCAATTCTGTGAAAAACGCCATTGGTAATTTGATAGGGATTGCATTGAATCTGTAGATTGCTTTGGGTAGTACAGTCATTTTCACAATGTTGATTCTTCCAATCCAAGAAAATGGTATATCTCTTCATCTGTTTGTGTCAACTTTTATTTCTTTTGTCAGTGTCATATGGTTTTCTGAGTACCCATTTTCTACCTCCTTGGGTAGGCTTATTCCTAGGTATTTTATTCTTTTTTTGCAATGGTAAATGGGATTGTTTCCTTAATTTCTTTTTCTGCACCCCAATGTTCATTGCAACACTATTTACAATAGCCAGGACATGGAAGCAACCTAAATGTCCATTGACAGATGAATGGATAAAGAAGATGTGTTACATATATACAATGGAATATTACTCAGCTATAAAAAGGAATTAAATTGGGACATTTGTAGAGACATGGATGGACCTAGAATTTGTCATGCAGAGTGACGTAAGTCAGAAAGAGAAAAAATATATCATATATTAATGCATATATGCAGAATTTAGAAAAATGGTACAGATGAACTTATTTGCAGGGCAGGAATAGAGACATAGACATAGAGGACGGATGTGTGGACATGGTGGGGAGGAGGTGTGGGATGCATTGGGAGATTGGGAATGATGTATGTGCACTGCCATGTGTAAAATGGATAGCTGATGGGAACTTGCTGCATAGTGCAGGGAGCTCAGCTCAGTGCTCTGTGGTGACCTAGATAGGTGGGATTGGGTTGGGTGGGAGGGAGGTCCAAGAGGGAGGGGATATATGTATACATATAGTTGATTCAGTTTGTCATACAGCAGAAACTAACACAACAGTGTAAAGCAACTATACCCCAATAAAAAAAATCATTTGATATTGGCACAAAAATAGATGCATTAACCAATGGAACAGAATTGAGAGTCTATAATTAAATTCTGGCATGTATGGTCAACTAATATACCACAAGGGAACCAAGAATATCCAATCAGAAAATGATCATCTCTTCAACAAAGGGTGCTATGAAAACTGGAGAAACACATGCAGAATAAAAGAATTGGATCCATATTTCACACCATTCACAAAAATTAACTCAAAATGGATCAAAGACTTAAACACATTAAGTGATATTGTAAAACACCTAGGAGAAAATGTAGGAAAGAGGCTCACTGATATCAATCTCGACAATGATTTTTTGAACAGGATAACAGATGTACAAACAATAAAAGCAAAAATTAATAAATGGGACTGCATCAAACTCAAAAGCAGCTCCCCAGCAAAGGAAACAATTAACAAAATGAAAAGACAACAATTCTATAGGTTTACAAAATGGGAGAAAAGTTTTGCAAACCATATATCTGGTAAAATGTTAATATCCAAAAGACATAAAGAATTCAGTTAACTTAATAACAAACCCTAAACATTCCAACTAAAAATGAGCAAAACTGGGTATCCTTTGTGGTCCAGTGGTTGGGACTTGGCACTTTCACTGCTGGGGCCAAGTTCAACATTCAACACTTGGTCAGGGAACTAAGATCCCACAAGCTTTGTAGTGTTGCAGAAAAAAAAAGCAGAAGAACTAAATAGGCATTTTAATAAAGAAGATATATAAATGGCCAACAGACATATGAAAATATGCCCAGCATCACTAGTCATTATGGAGAAGCAAATCAATACCACAGAGAGAAAGGAAATCCAAAAAAGAGGGGATATATGTATATGTATAGCTGATTCACTTTGCTGTACAGCAGAAACTAACACAATATTGTAAAGCAACTATACTGCAATAAAAATTAATTTAAAAAATTACCACAATGAGATATCACTTCACACTTGTAATACTGGCTATCATTAAGAAGGTAAGAGACACCAGGTGCTGGTGAGAATGTGATGAAAAGGGAATACCTATATATTGTTAGTGGCAATGAAAATTGGTTCAACCACTATGGAAAAAATATGGTTTCCTTCCCCCACAAAAATTAAAAATTGATCTACTATATGGTCTAGCAACTCCACTTTTGAGTATATACCTCCCCAAACTGTAAACAGGATTTTGATAAGATATATGCACACTCATGTTTATTGCAACATTATTTACAATAGCCAAAATATGAAAACAACTCAAATGCCCATCAAAGCATAAAAGGAAATAATGATGTGGTATATATACACAAGAGAATATTAATCTTTCATGTGAAAGGAGGATATCCTCCCATTTGCAACAACTTGAATGGACCTTGAGCATATTATGCTAAGTAAGAAAAGTCAGATGGAGAAGGACAAGTACTGTATGATATCACTTTTATATGTAATCTAAAAAAGTTAAACCTGTAAAAACCAGAGAGTAAAATGATGGTTACCAGGAGACTGGGGAGAGGGTAAGAGTAATGGTGTGTATCGAAACAAACTTGTATAAAGTAGTAAATAAATCACAGGGATGTAATGCATGATATGATAATATAGATAATAACATTATACAATAATTATATAATGTGATAAATATTGCTACATTGGCAATTATATTACAATATACAAAGGTATTGAAGTAAGACACTGTACCTCTTAAACTTACACAATGTTACATGTCAAATTTATTTTTTAAAGAAGAGTTGCTGCCTGGGGTCTAGCTTCCAATCAGCCTGAATCTAGGTGCTGACTGAGATCCTCTCTTTTGGGACACTAACAGGTCTTGGCACAACCGCAACTAGTAAGAGCCACTGAGAATAAAGTAGGCTGAAAAAAAAAAAAAGATAAAGTAGGCTACTTGGACAATCACAAGATTTGAAAGACAAAAAGACCTAACACAGGTTTGAACAATAAGGCTTATCTCCTACATGAGGCCACTCCTTCAAGACTGGAGGAAGTGACTATTTATTGAATATACAGAAAGCATCACAGAAAGCCAAAGAATAAAGAAATAGAGAAATGTGTTCCAAACAAAAGAACAAGATAAAACCTCAGTAACAGACCTTAGTGAAATAGAGATATCCAATTTACATGATAAAGAGTTCAAATTAATGGTTATAAAGATGCTCACCAGAGAAAAAAGATGGCGATGAAGTAGAGGGATGTGGAATGCATCCCTCTACACAGATGCATTGGGAACGCACCAAAAGAAGCAATAATTCCCACAGAGACCCAACTGAACACCAGCAGACAGCCTTGGACACCAGAAAGGACTGCAAAGATTCCGACATAACCTGTAGGGAGGCATCTACAATGGCTCAAAGAGGGTGAAACTGCGGAGCTGTAGCAGACAGGAGGGAGTGAGAAACATACGGAGGGTCAGCACTGCAGCTCAGCGTTCCTGGACTGAGATGTCAATTCACAGCTGAACAATGGGTCCAGGAGCGGGAGCATGGGAACTGGAGAGCTGGTTCAGGGTGAGAAAAATTGTTGCCAGAAAGGTGATGTACCAAGATGACAGGAGGGAAGAGGTCCACGGCGAACAGTGCCTTCCCCTGAGAGCTGCCTGGCCATGATGGCAGCTGGATGCTGAAGGCTCATGGGCAGAGGGGAGGGGCTGCTGGCATAGTCTCTCTCTCTCTTTCATTGCCTGCAGAGAGCAGTGAAGAGATGCCCTGTGGGCCACCTAAGGTGCTCAGGGATAAAAAGTACCCTCAGGCCTTTGGGTGGGGCTAGATTAAAACCCCTTGGAACACCAGCAGCAGGGAGGCTGCTGAGAAAAAAAAAATACCCCGAAAGAGGCCCAATTCTGAGACTTTCAGTTTACACCTGAGCCACCGGCGTTCCTCTGCAACAGGCACCTCCAAGCCCGACTGAAACAACAGTGTGCCACTGCTCACTCATTCCCAGGGGAAGGAGCCACTATTGTACCCTCTCCTTTCCCACACAGCAACGCTTACAGATGAACAATAAAGGAAGCTCTGCTGGCCACAGAATAATACAAAAAAACCCAAGGCATGTAGAAGGACACTTAAAGCTGAGACTCTAAGGAAACAGAAATATTAGTATCAATTCTATTGAACTGGTCCATTCTGGGATCAGTTCTGGATTTTTTTTCCTATCTTAATTATGATCTTAGTCCTAAGGGATCTACAAGTTTTATAACATGATTTTTTAATTCTATTTTTTATTCTATTTTTATTTTTTTGCCTTTTTCTATACTTCTATTTCTAGCTAAGTTTTTGGTAGTATGGACAATATATCTCTCATACCTTCCTTTCATCCCTATCTTTTATACATTTCTATTCCTTTCTTTTTATTTGCATATTTCCAATCACACTACACTCTTCTGTTCCCCTGTCATCCATCCATTTTTAGTTTATATTATTTTAACATACTTATAAGCAACACTATCGATCTGCTCAGATTCCTTGCTCTATTCTTCTGATGACACACCACCTTGGTAACTAATATTAGGTTTTCATCTTTATCTTAGTTCTTAGTACAATGGTCTAATTTCATTCTGAGAATCTCCATTCTGTCTGCTGGTACTCTAGCTCTTTTCTATATTTGATCCTAGCTTACAACATCTCCCTGGATTAGTGTTTGTATGTGTAAGGTGTTATTTGTTTATTTGTTTGTTTTTGCTCTTGTTTCTGTTTTGTTCTGATTTAGTTGTCAATTTCTGTTGGGATTCTCTTTGAATATCTGATAGCATACTGAGGTTCTTCTCTCAGGTCTTTCCAGAGCCTTATGTCCTAATAGATTCAGTAATTGCGTGTCTTATACATGTAAGCATTTCTTGACTTAGTATTTGTTTAACCCAACACTCAGACATAAGTCTGAGGCTTGGACAGTCTTCTATAAACACCTCTATCACTGGGAAAAGCAACCCCGGAAGTTTGGAATACCATGAGGAAACAAAGAAACACCATGCAGGCAAAGGAGCAGGAAAAAAACCTGCAAGACCAAATAAATGAGGAGGAAATAGGAAAAATGCCTGAAAAAGAATTCAGAATAATGATAGTAAAAATGATACAAAATCTTGATAACAAAATAAAGTACAAGAAACAGTTCATAAGAACTCAGAAAAACAAATAGCAATGAATATCAAAATAACTGAAATTAAAAACAATCTAGATGCTATAACCAGCAGAATGACTGATGCAGAAGAATGAATAAGTGAGTTGGAAGACAGAATGGGGGAAATAAATGCCACAGAGCAGGAAAAAGAAAAAAGAATAAAAAGAATAAAGACAGTCTCAGAGACCTCAGTGATAACATTAAGCGTACCAACATTTGAATCATAGGCATCCCAGAAGAAGAAGAAAACAAGAAAGGGTCTGAGAAAATATTTGAAGAGGTTATAGTGGAAAACCTCCTCAACATGGGAAAGGAAATAATTAACCAAGTCCAAGAAGCACAGAGAGTCCCATACAGAATAAACCCAAGCAGAAATACACCAAGGCACATATTAATCAAACTAATGGCAATTAAACACAGAGAAAAAATATTAAAAGCAGCAAGAGAAAAGCAACAAAAAACACATAAGGGAAAACTCATAAGGATTACAGCTGACCTTTCTACAGAAACTCTGCAGGCCAGAAGGGAATGGCAGGATATACTGAAAGTCCTGAAAGACAGAAACCTACAGCCAAGAATACTCTAACCAGCAAGAATCTCATTCAGATTTGATGGAGAATTCAAAAGCTTTCCAGACAAGCAAAAGTTAAGAGAATTCAGCACCACCAAACCAGCCTTACAAGTGCTAAAGGAACTTCTCTAAGTAGGAAACACAAGAAAAGGAAAACACCTACAAATACAAACCCAAAACAATTCAGAAAATGGTAACTAGAACACACATGTCAATAATCACCTTAAATGTAAATGGATTAAATGCTCCAACCAAAAGACACAGACTGGCTGAATGGATACAAAAACAAGACCCTTCTATATGCTGCCTACAAGAAACCCACTTCAGACCAAGGGATACATATAGACTGAAAGCAAAGGGATGGAAAAAGATATTCCATGCAAATGGAAGTCAAAAGAAAGCTGGAGTAGCAATACTCATATCAGACAAATTAGACTTTAAAGTAAAGACTATTAAAAGAGACAAGGAAGGATACTACATAATGATCAAGGGATCCATCCAAGAAGAACATACAACAATTGTAAATATCTATGCCCCCAACATAGGAGCACCTCAATATATAAGGCAAATGCTAACAGCCATAAAAGGGGATATTGACAGTAACACAATAATAGTGGGAGACGTGAACACCCCACTTACACCTATGGACAGAGGGCCCAAACAGAAAATTAATAAGGACACAAGCTTTAAATAACACATTAGACCATCTCGACTTAATTGATATTTATAGGACATTCCATCCAAAAATGACAGACTACACTTTCTTCTCAAGTGCACATGGAACATTTTCCAGGATAGATCACATCTTGGGTCACAAATCAAACCTCAGTAAATTCAAGAAAATTGAAATCATATCAAGCATCTTCTCAGACCACAACGCCATGAGACTGGATATCAATTACAGGAAAAAAAAAAACTGCAAAAAATACAAACACATGGAGGCTAAACAATTCACTATTAAACAACCAAGAAATCACTAAAGAAATCAAAGAGGAAATCAAAAAATATCTAGAAACAAATGACAATGAAAAAACAACAACCCCAAACCTATGGGACGCAGCAAAAGCAGTTCTAATAGGGAAGCTTTTAGCAATAAAGTCCTACCTTAAGAAACAAGAAAAATATTGAACAAACAATGTAACCTTACACCTAAAACAATTAGAAAAAGAAGAACAAAGAAACCCCAAAGTGAGCAGAAGGAAAGAAATCATAAAGATCAGAGCAGAAATAAATGAAAAAGAAAGGAAGGAAGCAATAGCAAAGATTAATAAAACCAAAAGCGGATTCTTTTAGAAGATTAACAAAATTGATAAACCATTAGCCAGACTCATCAAGAAAAAAAGGGAGAAGATGCAAATGAACAGAATTAGAAATGAAAAAGGAGAAGTAACAACAGACACCACAGAAATACAAAAGATCATGAGAGACTACTACAAGCAACTATATGCCAATAAATTGAATAACCTGGAAGAAATGGATAAATTCTTAGAAAAATACAATCTTCCAAGACTGAACCAGGAAGAAATAGAAACCATGAAAAGACCAATCACAAGTAGGGCAATTAAGGCAGTGATTAAAAATCTCCCAACACACAAAAGCTCAGGGCCAGATGGATTCACGGGTGAATTCTCTCAAACATTTAGAGAAGAGCTAACACCTATCCTTCTCAAACTCTTCCAAAATATTACAGAAGGTGGAACACTCCCAAACTCATTCTACGAGGCCACCATCAATCACTCTGATACCAAAACCAGACAAAGATATCACAAGAAAATAAAATTACAGACCAATATCACTGAAGAATATAGATGCACAAATCCTCAAGAAAAGACTAGCTAACAGAATCCAACAGCACATTAAAAAAATGATACACCATGATCAAGTGGGGTTTATCCCAGGGATGCAAAGATTCTTCAATATTCGCAAATCAATCAATGTGATACATCATATCAACAAATTGAAGGATAAAAACCATATGTTCATCTGAATAGATGCAGAAAAAAGCTTTTGACAAAGTTCAACATCTATTTATGATAAAAGCTCTCCAGAAAATGGGCATAGAAGGAAATTACCTCAACATAATAAAAGCCATATATGAGAAACCAAAAGCAAACATCGTTCTCAATGGGAAAAAACTGAAAGAATTCCCTCTAAGAAAAGGAACAAGACAAGGGTGTCCACTCTCACCATTATTATTCAACATAGTTTTGGAAGTATTAGCCACAACAATCAGAGAAGAAAAAGAAATAAAAGGAATCCAAATTGGAAAAGAAGAAGTAAAAGTGTCACTCTTTGCAGATGACATGATATTATATATAGAAAACCCTAAAGACTCTACCAGAAAACTGCTAGCACTCATTGATGAGTTTAGTAAAGTAGCAGGATACAAAATTAATGCACAGAAATCTCTTGCATTCCTATACACTAACAACGGAAGAACAGAAGGAGAAATTAAGGAAACTCTCCCATTTACCATTGCAACAAAAAGAATTAAATACCTAGGAATTATCCTGCCTAAGGAGGCAAAAGATCTGTATGTAGAAAACTTTAAGACACTGAGGAAAGAAATCAAAAACGACACAGACAGATGGAGGGACATACCATGTTCCTGGATTGGAAGAATCAACATAGTGAAAATGACTGTACTATCCAAAGCAATTTACAGATTCAATGCAATCCCGATCAAATTAACAATGTTATTTTTCACAGAACTAGAGCAAGAAATCTTACGATTTGTATGGAAACACAAAAGACCTCGAATAGCCAAAGCAATGTTGAGAAGAAAAATGGAGTTGGTGGAATCAGGCTTCCTGACTTCAAACTATACTACAAGGCCATAGTGATCAAGACAGTATGGTACTGGCACAAAAACAGAAAGGAAGATCAATGGAATAGAATAGAGAACTCAGAAGTAAGCCCAAACACATATGGGCACCTTATCTTTGACAAAGGAGGCATGAATATACAATGGAAAAAAGACAGCCTCTTCAATAAGTGGTGTTGGGAAAATTGGACAGCTACACATAAAAGAATGAAATTAGAACACTTCCTAACACCATACACAAAAATAAACTCCAAATGGATTAAAGACCTACATGTAAGGCCAGACACTATAAAACTCCTAGAGGAAAACATAGGCAGAACCCTCTATGACATCCATCAAAGCAAGATCCTTTTTGATCCACCTCCTAGAATCATGGAAATAAAATCAAGAATAAACAAATGGGACCTCATGAAACTTAAAAGCTTTTGCACAGCGAAAGAAACCATTAACAAGACTAGAACGCAACTCTCAGAATGGGAAAAAATAGTTTCCTATGAAACAACGGACAAAGGATTAACCTCCAAAATATACAAGCAGCTCATGCAGCTTAATACCAAGAAAGCAAATAACCCAATCCACAAATGGGCAGATGACCTAAACAGACAATTCTCCAAAGAAGACATACAGATGGCCAACAAACACATGAAAAGATGCTCAACATCACTAATCATCAGAGAAATACAGGTCAAAGCCACAATGAGGTGTCACCTCACACCGATCAGAATGGCCATCATCACAAAATCTGGAAACAACAAATGTTGGAGAGGGTGTGGAGATAAGGGAACTCTCCTGCATTGTTGTTAGGAATGTAAGTTGGTACAGCCACTATGGAAAGCAGTTTGGAGGTTCCTTCAAAAACTAAAAATAGAACTACCATATAACCCAGTAATCCCACTATTGGACATCCACCCAAGGAAAAACATAATCCGAAAAGAAACATGTACCATAATGTTCATTGCAACACTATTTACAATAGCCAGGACATGGAAGCAACCTAAATGCCCATGAACAAATGAATGGGTAAAGAAGATGTGGCATATATATGCAATGGTATATTACTCAGGTATAAAAAGGAATGAGATGGAGCTATATGTAATGAGGTGGATAGACCTAGAGTCTGTCATACAGAGTGAAGTAAGTCAGAAAGATAAAGACAAATATTGTATTCTAGCTCATATACACGGAATCTAAAAATGGTACTGATGAACTCAGTGACAAGAGAAGAACAAGGATGCAGATGCAGAGAATGGACTGGAGAACTCGAGGTTTGGGGGGCCGGGGGGTGAAGGGGAAGCTTAGACGAAGTGAGAGTGTAACATAGACAAATGTATACTATCAACTGTAAAATAGATAGCCAGTGGAAAGTTGCTGTATAACAAGAGTTCAACTCGAGGATGGATGATGCCTTAGAGGACTGGGACGGGGAGGGTGGGGGGAGTCGAGGGAGGGAGGGAATACAGGGATATGTGTATAAAAGCAGATGATTGAACTTGGTGTACCCCCAGAAATATAATATATAAATAAAAAAATAAATTAAATGGTTAACTTAAAAAAAAAAAAAAAGGTGTTCACCAAGCTCAGTAGAAGAATGGATGAACAAAGTCAGAATTTTTAAAAAGTGTTGGAGAATGTAAGAAAGTACCAAATAGAAGTCAGAAAACTGAAGAATACCATAATTGAATTGAAAAGTAGAGGGGTTCAACAGCAGACTAGATGAAGTGGAAGAAAGGGTTAAAAAGACAATATAGTGGAACTCATCAGATCAGGGCAGCCAAAAGAAAAAAAGAAAGTGAAGACAGCTTAAGGGATTTATTGGGCAAACATCAAGACAATCAACATTTGCATTATAAGAGTCCCAGAATAACTGAGAGAAAAAGGGAGAAAATATTAGAAAAAATAATGTCTAAAATCTTTAATTTGAGGAAGGAAAGAGACATCCACCGAGGAACCCAGAAAGTTACAGATAAGATGAATGCAAAGAAACTCAAACCAGCATACATTATAATTAAAGTGCCAAAATTTAGTCATGAGGAGAATCTTAAAAGTAGCAAAAGAGAACAACTTGTTACATGCAAAGTAACCCCCTCCCCCATTAGATAAGAAGCAGATTTCTCAGCAGGAACTTTGTAGGCCAGAAAGGAGTGGCATGATATAGTCAAAGAGCTAAAAGAAAAAGAAAAACAAAAACAAAATCTGCCAAATCAGAACTCTCCACCCCGCAAAATTGTCATTAAGAATTGATGGAGAGATAGAGTTTTTTAGACAAGCAAAAGCTACAGTGGTTCATCACCATGAAACTGGCCTTATAAGAACTGTTAAAGGAACTTCTTAAGGTAAAACAAAACATCTTTTCTGACCACCGTGGTTTGAAACTAGAAATCACTTACAAGAAGAAAATTGTAAAATTCATAAATATGTGGAGATTAAATAACATGCTACTGAATGACCAGCAGGTCAATAAAGATATCAAAAGAGAAATAAAAAATACCTTAAGAGAAATGAAAATGGATATAAAAATAGCAAAACTTATGGAGTTAAGCAAAAGCAGTTCTAAGAGGGAAGTTCATAGCAATAAATGTCCACATAAAGAAACAAGAAGGATCTCAAACAACTTAAACTTACATATCAAATACTAAATTAGAACAAACAAAGCCCAAAGTTAGATGAAGGAAGGAAATATTAAAGGACAAAAATAGAGACTAAAAAGACAACAGAAAATATCAATGAAACCAAAAACTATTTTTTAGAAAAGATCCACAAAACTGACAAATCCGCAAAATGAGACTTATCAAGAAATGAGAGAGTATTTTAAATGAAATAAAAGGAGGACAGTAGGGTAAAATGTGCACATTATGATATTAGAAACAACAAGGTTATGAGATTGAGGTATAGGTAGCAAGAGCAAATTTATTGTAACAGCAATGTGGGTATGTATATGCCATTTTTATAACAGGCTACAAAATAACTACCTGAAACTAAATTCAATAACTTGGTACATTTGTAAATCTCTTTTCCTTGCCTACACATTTAAAGGCATTTTTGTAAAAATAAAATCTAATTTTATTTATCATAAAAAAAACGATGGTATAAAAGGTGTTGGTGAAGATGTAGAGAAACTGGGACCTTTGTTTATTGCTGGTAGTTATGTAAAATGATGCAGTTGCTATAGAAAACAGTATGATGATTCCTTAAAAAATTAAACATAGAATTACCATGTGATCCAGCAGTTCAACTTCTGAGTATATACCCAAAAGAATAGAAAGCAGGGGCTTATACAGATACTGGCACACTCATGTTTATATCAGCATTATTCACAATAGCCAAAAGGTTAAAGCAACTCTAGTGTCCAGCTGTGGATGAATGGATAAATAAAATGTAGTATACATACATGATGGAATATTATTCAGCCTTGAAATGGACGGAAATTCTGACACATGCTATGGCATGGATGGCACCCTGAAGACATTATGAAAGAAGCCAGTCACAAAAGGACAAATACTGTATGATTCCACTTTTATGAGGTACCCAGAGTAGTCAATTTCATAGAGACAGAAAGCAGAATGGTGGTTGCCAGGGGTGAGGGCAGAATGGGAAGTTATTTTTTAATGAGTAGAAAACTTCAGTTTGGGAAGATAAAAAAAAAAGTTCTGGAGATGGATGGTGGTGATGGTTGCACAATAATATGAATGTACTTAATGCCACTCTATGGTAAACTTAAAAATAGTTAAAATAAAAAATTTATAATATAGTTTACCATAAATTAAAAATGATTATAAAAAGGAAAATGGAA
The DNA here is from genome assembly GCF_030028045.1 of Hippopotamus amphibius kiboko. NCBI lineage: Eukaryota > Metazoa > Chordata > Mammalia > Artiodactyla > Hippopotamidae > Hippopotamus > Hippopotamus amphibius. Next base: position 68,733,029 of record NC_080203.1, on the reverse strand, counting down.
AGACAGCCCCCAGAATGGGAGAAAATTGTTGTAAACCACATATCTAATAAGGGTCTTGTAACCAGAATATATATAGAACTCTTACAACTCAACCATAAAAGCCAAATAACCCAATTAAAAAATGGACAAACAGGGAGTACCCTGGTGGCCTAGTGGTTAGGATTCCAGTCTTTCACTGCCATGGCCCAGGTTCAGTCCCTGGTTGGAGAACTGAGATCACACAAGCCACACTGCATGACCAAAAAAAAAACAAAAAACAAAAAACAAAAACCAAAAGACAAAAACGTGCAAACAATATGAACAGACATTTATCCAAAGAATCTATACAAATGGCCAATAAGTACATGGAAAGATATTTGACTTCATTAGTCATCAGGGAAATGCAAAAATCAAAAACAAAAGAAACCACTTTGCATCCATCAGGATGGTTATAATCAAAAAGTCCAATAATAACAAGTGCTGGTGAGGATGTAGAGAAACTGGAACCCTTGTACACTGCTCGTGGGAATGTAAAATAGTGCAGCCACTTTGGAAAACGGCTTTGCAGTTCCTCATGTTAAACACAGAATTACCATATGACCCAACAATTATACTCTTAGGTACATACCCAAGAGAACAGAAAATATAAGTTCATACAAAACATTGTACACAAATGTTCATAGCAGCATTATTAATAACAGCCTTAAGGTGGAAACTACCTAAATGTCTATCAACTGATGAAGAAATAAACAAAATGTGGTATATCTACACAATGGTTACTTGGCCACAAAAAGGAATAAAATGCTGTCACATGGTATAACATGAACAAACCTTGAAATATGCTAAGTGAAATAAGCCAGCCTCAAAAGACCACATAGTGTATGATTCCATTTATACAAAATGTTGGGGATAGGCAAATTCGCAGAAACAGGAAGTAGATTTGAGGTTGCTAGGAGCTGTGGGGAGCAGGGAAAGAGGAGTGACTGCTAAAAGGTATGGGGTTTCTTTTGGGGATGATGACAATGTTCTGGAATTAGATAGTGGTGATAGTTGCAGAACTTTATGAATATACTAAAAACTACTGAATTATGATTTCATGACTTTTATAAAGGTGAATTTTATGGTATGTGAATTATATCTCAATAAAGCACTTATTTAAAAAGAGAAATAAGGAGAGAGGACTCAAATAAATAAAATTAGAAATGGAAGATCAGATGTTAAAACTGATATCACAGAAATATAAAGGATCATAAGAGACTACTATAAAAATTATACACCTACAAATTGGAAAATCTACAAGAAATGGATAAATTTCTAAATGCATACAATCTATCAAGACTGAATCATGAAGAAATAGAAAGTCTGAAGGGATCAATTACTAGTAGAGGGATTGAATCAGTGATCAAAAACCTCCCTACAAACAGAAGTCCACAATTATATGTTTTCACTGGTAAATTCTACCAATCATTTAAAGAAGGTTTAATACCAAACCCTCTCAAAATCTTCCAAAAATAGAAGAGGAAGAAACACTTGGAAACACATTTTGAGGCCAGGATTGTCTTGATACCAGAACTAGATAAAGACAGCACAAGAAAAGATAATAACAGGATAATATCCCTGAGGAACCTAGATGCAAAAGCCTTCAGCAAAATATTAGCAAAGAGAATTTAATAATACATTGAAATGGACCATACACTATGATCAAATGAGATTTATTGTAGGAAAATAAAAATGCTTTACTATCTGCAAATTAATCAGTGTGATACACCATTTTAACAAAGTAAAAGATAAAATCATATGATCCTTTTAATAAATGCAGAAGCAGCATTTCACAAAATTCAAAAATCCATTTATGATAAAAATTCTCAACAAACTGGGTATAGAGGGAATATACCTCAATGTAATAAAAACCATATAGGAAAAATCCACAGTTAACATATACTCAACACTGAAAAGCTGAAATTTTTTCTTCTAAGATCAGGAACAAGACAAAAATGTCCACTCTAGCCATTTTTTTTCAACATAGTATTGGAAGTCCTAGCCAGAGCAATTAGGCAAGAGAAAGAAATAAAAGGCATCTAATTCATAGAATAAGAAGTAAAACACACTATTTATGGATGACACAATATTTTATATAGAAAACAGTAAAGACTCCACCAAAAAAAAAAAAACTATTAGAGAAAATAAACAAATTTGGTAAAGTTGCAGGATATAAAACCAATATACAAAAGCATTTTGTGCTTTCATATCCTAATAACAAACTATCAGAAAGAGAAATTAAGAAGACAACCCTATTTAAAATTACATCAAAAAGTACTCAGAAATAAATTTAACCAAGGTGAAAGACCTGTACACTGAAAACTATAAGACACTGATAAAAGAAGTTGAACAAAGCACAAATAAATGGAAAGATATTCCATACTCATAGGCTGCCAGGATTAATATTGCTAAAATATTTATACTACCCAAAGCAATCTACAGATTCAATAAAATCATTACCAAAATTCCAATGGCATTTTTTACAGAAATAGAACAAATGATCCTAAAATTTGTATGAAACCATAAAAGACCTCAAATAACCAAATCAAACTTGAGAAAGAACAAAGTTGGAAGCATTATGCTTCCTGATTCCAAACTATATTATAAAGCTATAGTAATCAAAACAGTATGGTATGACATAAAAACAGATACACAGATTAATGGAACAGAATAGAGAGCCCAGAAATAAACCTACATATATATAACCAAGAGCATACAATGGGAAAGGACAGTTTCTTCAATAAATGGTATAGAGAGAACTGGATAGACACATGCAATAGAATGAAATTGGACTGCTATCTCACACCATACACAAAAATTATCTCAAAGTAGACTAATGACTTAAACATAAGACCTGAAACCATAAAATTTCTAAAAGAAAACATAATCAGGCATTATGCCAGGTGAAACAAGTCAGACAGAAAAAGACAAATACTGTATGATATCAGTTGTATGCGGAATATAAAAAGTATAACAAACTAGTGAATATGACAAAAGAAAGCAGCTGACCACTGTTATAGAGAACAAACTAGTGGTTACCAGTGGGGAAGTGGTGGGAGGGGCAATATAGGGGTGAGGGAGTGGGAGGTAGAAAATATTGGGTGTAAGATAGGCTCAAGAATGTATTGTACAACATGGGTAATATAGCTAATATTTTTTGATAACTGTAAATGAAAAGTAACCATTAAAAATTGTATAAACATTTTAAAAAAGTAAAAAAATAAAATAAAAATAGAACTACCATATGACCCAACAATTTCACTTCTGTGTATTTATTCAAAACAAATGCAAACTCCAACTCAAAAAGGTATATGCACCCTCATGTTCATTGCAGCATTATTTATAATAGCCAAGATACGGAAGCAACCTAAGTGTCCACTGATGAATAAATGGATGATGAAGTTGAGGTATACATTTACATGGTAGACCGTTATTCAGCCATAAAAATGAATGAAATCTTGCCACTTGCAACAGCATGGATGGATCTTGGGATGATTATGCTAAGTTAAATAAATCACATGTGAAAGACAAATACTATATGATGTCACTTATATGTGGAATCTAAAAACAAACAAAACTGAACTCATAGATGCAGAGAATAGATTGGTGATTTCTCGAAGTAGGTCATGGGGACTGGGCCAAATGAGTGAATGTGGCTGAAAGGTACAAACTTAGTTATAAGAAAAGTAAGTAATCGGGATGTAATGTACAGCATGATGACTATAGTTAATGATACTGTATTCTATATTTGAAAGTTGCTAGGAGGGTAAATCTTAAAAACTCTCATCATAGGAAAAAAAATGTAAAAATAAAGTTTATGATACTGATATCACACCTTATTGGTAATCTTTACTATACAATAAGATAATTTTTTCTAAGAAAAAAAAGCAAAATGTAGGACTTGTTGGAGTATTTTTTAAGGGAGGAAGCAGCTCACTTCCATAATTAAATAGTAAAGGAACAATGGGAGACAAAATATGATAATAATAATAAATTTTATTTAGAGTATGCCATGAGTTTTGCTTATTTAATATACCAGTCATCACACTAATAAACTAAAACAAATTTATAATGTGCACACAAGGGAATAAACCTGATAAAATTTGAATTAACAACATGAATGTGACATTTTTCTATTTCATTGAAAATAAATTGGATATTGAACTCAGCATGGGTTTGTTTGAATTTCACTTGCTTATTTTGTTGTATGCCCAACAAATTCTTTCACCATTTTTCTTTATTTAAACTACAGTAGAAATTATTATCTGATGAAGTCTGAGAAGGAATGAATTTGCTGAAAAACTGAGTTAGAATGGGAGATAATGAAAATGAAATGCCTTAAATATTTTATTTAAACTTTAAACATATAAATACACATAGTCAACAATCTCTTGTTCTAGCACCAAGACCTTCCCTTGAGTGTCGGTATTTTGAAGGTGTTCCGTGTTATATTCTCACATAAACTATGTGCCTTCCAGGTTCAATTTTCTTAAATATAATCAAGAAATTAAACATTTTTGCAAAGTAATACGAAAGCAGAATCATAGATTATAATGTTTCTTCCCCCAATCATTACACTTGTGTCAACCACACCTAGTTTGTCAGCAAATTTATTCAATGTCATGAAATGAGTATTTCCAATTTGACTTAGCTTTCATAAAACATCTTTCTTTTTTTCACTGATTTCATCAGTTTACATACTATTTAAGTAAATTATGTAATTATATATGTTATATATAAATTATATAACTGCAACAAATAAAACTGGCACAAACATGTTTAGAACAAACATATTTGACTCTTGGGGAGCATACAACTCAACTGGTGAGAACAGAAGTACTTAAGCATTCTAGAGTTGTTTTGTACAATGCTGCAGCCATCAGCAATATATGACAATGTAAGTTTAAATGGATTTAAATTGAAAGTTCAGTTCTTCAGTCAAACTGGCCACCGGATAGGGCAAATATAGAACATTTCTATCACTGCAAAAAGTTCTTTCAGACTTCCCTGTTTTAGAGAGTAACCCAATAGTTATGTGCCTTCACTGTGCTATGGACATAATTTTAATCTTTTGTAGAGGGAATTAATCAGGTAAGCATGTTAAATGGAAGATATTTAAAACTTTTACTTTACTATGACTTTTCACTTGTCAAGAACTTAAATCTACTTTCGTCAGAAAGCACTGAAGTAGTACTACATGTGACAACTTGTTAATAAACACAAACACAAATGTGGACACTGAATTCTCTTAGTATTATTCAGTCAAGAACACTTAAGATTTTCATTTAAAAATTCTCATAGAGAATTTGTAGAACCCATGAGAATATCAGTTAAAGAAGAATTGCCCAAGTGACAGAGAGTCATTGAAGAGTTTTAATCTGGGGAATAATATGGTCATATTTGCATCAGAAGGGGAAAAGACAAAGCAGAGTAAGTAGAAAAGACAAGATGCTCTAAAAATGATACACATAGGAATGAAGGGAAGAAACCTCTGAGAAATATTTTTCATGTAAAAGCAGCAGTTTTAGATGTGGAAAGAGACAATGAGTAGGATTGTAAATGAGTCATAGGTTTGAAATTTGGGTGAGAGAGTGGATAATTTCTGAGAAATAACATAGAAGAAAGGAAACTATACAACACAGTTAAGAAAGAATAGTTCATGTGATAAATCATGGAGCCCAAGATGGGTTGGCAAAATGCAGAAATCAGGATTGTGCTTATAATTCCAAAAATAATGGAACAATTGAGAGATTCTTTGAGTTCAAAAAAACAGTTCTGAAGGCAGTAAGGGCATGAGAGAATTGTAGAATAAGAGGTTGTAGTCATAATGGAATATTAAAGCTTAATTTTTCTGAAATGGAGCAGTTATAAAATTCAGGATACAGCCACATGGGTGGGATGTTTAAAGTGTAATTGTAAAGGTCCAGTAATTGGAAGGTTAGGTTTTTAAGTAGGTTACCTGCATGGATATTTAAATAATAATGATAATAATAACAGCAGCAACAACAACAATGATAATAAAATGAGAACTGCCATGCATTGAGAATGTACCATGGCCCATAAAAATTGCTGTATTGTCTTAATTTATGTTCCAGCAATTTTGTGAGATACTATTACCCCATTTTATGTATGAGAAAACTGAGAATCAAACAGATTCTCTCAATGCTGGTAAGTATTTGAACCGGGATATAAACTCAGGTCTTTTGGGTCTAAAACCTATACTCTTTCTTGTATGTCTCTGATGGGAAATAACTTATCAGTCATATATGAACCTTTACCTGTCATTGTGTGACTGTGATCTTTTTCTACTTCCAGATGGTATTTAGTAAGTTAGATTATGAAGTCTCAGAGCTTTATCCTGGTTGGCTTATAGAGATAAATAGGCATTTATATAAATGGAATATTCTTAAATTTCCAAGAAATTAAGGAAATTGAATATTTAAGATTTCAATGTAAAATAAAAAGTATTCTAAAAAAAACAACTCAGAAACATACAAATATAAGTTTATATAATTTAGGTAAAACTTTGGCAAATGAGAGTAGTTTCATAATTTTGTTTTAATAAAAATAGCCATGTCTTTTCTGATTTATCAGAGAAGTGCAATACAAGCATACATTTTTATTCTATCCTTATTCATATATTTTTTAAAGGGACATTTATTCCTTTTCGAAATGTTACAGTAAAGCCAGGTGGAAGAGAATGGTTTTAGTAGTTAGAAAAAAAAGTACAGTCTGGGGTTTGGCCATTAAAAGCTATTTTCAACAATGGGAGGGGAAAACAAAGACAACAAGCAGTTGTTTCACATTACAGACGGCTCCGCCACCCCAAAGCTTAATACTTGCTTACCAAGTCCAAAAAAAGACACAGTTGATTCACAGGCTGGAGGTTTGAACTTGAGTAAGACATTTATAAAAAGCTAGACAGGGGCAGTGTCCTCCCTAGCTCAGGTGCTACTAGGCACAGCACAAAAGACTAAAAACTCAACAGGGGAAGGATGAACACTCAGGGTTTGGGAGTGTAGGCACCCCCACATCTGGCTCAGAGATTTGGGAAATAAATAAAACCTACTTGGAAAAGAGTTAGGGAAGTAAATCAGAAATTGCTTTCTGCATGGGTGGGGACAGGGAAGGGGTAGGGCCAGGGGCAGAAGCATTTCACAGCACTAACCTAAGTTGGGAAACTGCAAGCAACCATCTTCAACTGGCCTTAAGAGGAAGACCAGATGGATGATGGGAGAATCCACAGGAGGGAGAGGAGGAGAGGGAAGGTGGCTGGGGACAACAGCCCCTTTCTTTCTGGGCACAGGAAAGCTGCAAAGGCACCAGGTCCAGGCAGTGACCTCGCAAGGACAGCACAGTTTTTGCAGCTTAGAGATCACCCTCCTGCCCCAACCCAGCTACTCATTCTGCTGACTCGCTGGTGTAGGCCGCTCTCTGGCCCGGGGTGAGGGATGGGTAGCGGATGGCTCTGAGGCCTGGGGCCCTGCCTCTTCCTCTGTGTCTCCTCCCTTGGAGGCAGCAACTAGTCTCTGCCCCTTTGGCCTGGGGTTCCTGGGTCTCAGGGGTGGCAACAGCCTTCCCTTCCTGGGCAGTGCCTTCCTCGTTGTAGGCACCAATCTTCCCCAGCTCCGGCTCTTCCTCCGTGGGTAAGGAGGCAGACGAATCACCCCCACCCTCTTTCCGATTTCTCTTGAAGGACAGGCCACTCAATTTGAAAGTCTTCTTGAAAGAGAATTTCTTTTTCTTCTTGGGGGTCTTCTTGGGGGGGGGTGCTCCCCCTTGGTCTCAGCACCCTGGCTAGGGGATGCAAGTGGCCCCGCCTGCCTCCTGTATTCCGTTCTCAGGGGCCATTCCCCTTCCCCTTTGGGGGATGTCTCCATTGCTTTTCACATGGCCGTTCTCCTGTCGATTGACATTATCAGAGGAAGAGCCTGCTGCCTCCTAGACAGTCACGTAGCCCCTAGGAGCGTTGGAGCTCTGGCTGCCCATAGTGGGGGTTCTGCTGGGGGGCACTCGGAGCCACCCGGATCTCGTGCCGCAGGGGATAGTCGGGTCCGGTGGGCCTGGCTGGCGGAGGGGTGGAGCTCACACTTGAGGGAGAAGGGTGTGTGTGTGTGGGGAACCAAGCTGCACCCCTGCTCTGCCCAAACTTGCTAGCTGCACCTGCCGCAGCTCTGCTCCGTGCCAGAGTGCCGCCTATTCATACATTTTATTTGATTTTACAGATTTTTTGATCAATTAAGCTGGTATTACTTCTATTTAATGTTTTAGATTATGAAAAATGTAAACTTACATGGAATCAAAGTGAATCATTATTCTGATGAACTTTCAACAGTATTTGTGCTTTGCCGTATGTCAGCTTGAAGATGATTTCAAGCTGACATACGGCAAACCACAAGATTTCAAGATACAGAGATCCTTTAGGTAACTTAAAATCTTGGACTGATATTGAATTAATTAATGGACTAATGGGATATCTAGATCATTTCTAAATAAAATGAAACAATGATTAAGAAGCATAAATCTACATTTATATGCTTTTTCATAATTTTATATGCACAATTTTATCTTTGGATTATGGTAATATGCTCATTTTTGCCACTTTGAAAGATCATATATGAAATTGTGTGGCTGTAAAAAGTTATTATGTGTATTCATGAGCTCTGCTAATCTGCTAAATGCTTGTCTCTGACATGCAATTCTCAGTTATGCATCTCTCAGTTTTCTTTGTGAAATAGAAGTTACATTGGTTAAAGTTATAATTAGTGTAAGTGGTTGGACTAAAGACCAACAGTTTCAGAGAAATACAACTGTGTACATGCTTCAGTTTTTCAAGGATGAGAGTAATTTTACTATAAAAAAGCAGTTCTCAGAAGGGTTTTTGTTTTGTTTTGTCTTGTTTTTGTCTCCAAGTCTCTTTATACTTTTCAAAAACGTATTGAGGACTCTAAAGAGCTTTTATTTGTGGGTTATAATTCCCGATATTTACCATATTAGAAATTGAAACAGAGAAAATGTTTAATATTTCCTCATTGATTAATTTGAAGATAACAATGATGAATGTATTCCAAGTTAGTAATATCTTTATAATATTATGAAATTGTCCTGACCTTACAGAACCCTTGAGATAAAGTGTCAGTTTTTTCCAGAATATGAAAGAGCATAATGAAGGACAAAACTTGGAAAGGTACTTTTTTGCCTTGGTTTATGATGCCTGAGTCTGAAAATCTATGAAACATCTTAGCAAAGTTTGCTCAACTTTGATTAGCTTATTTCCTTGGTTTACTATTTATTTCCTTTGACCTACAATATGGAGAATTCCTCCCCACCTCCCCCCCTCACCGCCCACAATCGGTCACCTGCTCATGCAATCTCTCTAGGTAGCAAATATTTTGTGTCTAATAATTTTCTGAGATTTATGTTGACTCGATTATGTCTCTGATTACTTAAGAAGACATAGATGTCTCACTTAGCAATGAGCTAAAATTCTCTATAATTATGTGAACTTATATGCTTATTTTTAAGTTTCTTGTTGCTTTCCAATGGGGAAGATGTGTCATTTCTTGGGGCACCCATGACCCTATCTTAAATGTTCAAATTTCCTGACAACTTTTAATTTTTGCCTTCTAAAAATTGAGTCATAAATGTAAAATAAACAAATGAAATTTCAAGTATTTTTTTAGTTCTACTCTCTTAGCAAAATTTAATTATATAATACAGTGTCATCAACTACAGTCACCATGTTTTATATTAGATCCTCAGGTCTTATTCATCTTATAGCTGAAAGTTTGTACTCTTTTACCAACCTCTCCTTATTTCCTCCACAGCCTGGCCCACCACCCAGTCACTTTCCTACTCTCTATTTCTATGTGTTTAATTTTCTTTTTTCAGATTCCACATATAAGTGATACCATGCAGCATTTGTCTTTCTGTCTGGCTTATTTCTCTTAGCATAATGCCCTCAAGGTCCATCCATGTTGTTGCAAATGGCAGGATTTTTTTCTTTCTCATGACTGAATAATATTCAGTTGTACAAAGAATACATCTTCTTTACCCATTCATCTGCTGATGGACACAGGCTATTTTCATATCTTGGGTATATGTTCAATGAAAACGGGAGTGCAAATATCTCTTTCATATCCTGTTTTCATTCCCTTTGGATATATAATCAGAAGTGGGATTGCTGTATCATATCACATGTTTAAGTTTTTAAGAAAATTGTTTACAATAGTGACTGCACCAATTTACAGTCCCACAATAGTGCACAAGCATTCCCTTTTCTCCATATCCTTGCCAACACTTATTATCTCTTGTCTTTTAATGGTAGCCATTCCAACAAGTGTGAGGTGATGTGTCATTGTGGTTTTTACTTGCATTTCTCTGATGACTAGTGATGCTGAGCACCTTTTCATGTACCTGTTGGCTATTCGTATGTCTTCTTTAGAAAAATGTTTATTTGGGTCCTCTGTCCATTTTTTAAGTCAAATTATTTCTTTTCCCTATTGAGTTGTATGGGTTCTTTATGTATTTTGGAGGTTAATCCCTTATGAGATATATAATTTGCAAATATCTTGCATTTTGTGAGTTTTTTCATTTTGTGAATGGTTTCCTTTGCTATACAGAGCTTTTCAGTTTGATGTAATCCCACCTGTTTATTTTTGCTTTTGTTGCCTTTACTTTTGATACCAAATCCAAAAAAAAAAAAAAATTGCCGTGATCAATGTTACGGAGCTTAATGCCTATCTTTTCTTCTAGGAGTTTATGGTTTCAGGTCTCAAGTTCAAGTATTTAATTCATTTTTAGTTGATTTTTGTGTATGGTGTGAGACAGGTGTTCAAGATATGTTTTGTACCTAAAACTATCTTTAGGACATCCTAGGACAAACTTACAAAGATTTTTTTTTAATTAATTATTTTAAATAAAAAGAGATGTATTAGAAATAGTAAAGTTTATTTGATATATTACCATCAAAGAGTTTCCTGAGAGTTGTCAAATCCAAAACATGCTCAGGCTTCCCTAGATTAAGTTTGTATGGGTAAGAAGTTATTAACATTAGTATTTTAGAAATTACGTGCGTCATGGAAAGTCCCTGGAGATTTGTCAATACCTTCACCTTCTATAACATGTTTTAATCTCTGGAAGAACACTGAAATAGTATTTAAAAGTTCTCTTGAGTTTTCCTATATTTGTCAGAGTCCTGAAAGTGCTTTGTCTGATGTTAGGCAACAATAAGATGGAGTGCTCCTTAAAATATTTACTAAACCTCAGTCTTCTTTAATGTGAACTTAGGATCCTCTAGACAGTGGTTTTCAATTGGGGATTCACATCACTTACCCATGGATTTTTATTACAGTATAGAGATTTAGGACCTACTCTAGAGTATTGAATTTCTTTACTGGATATTCTGAGATGTAGTCTTGGTTATTCTTATGTTTGGTATATTTATGATTTATTATGTTCATTATGTTTTATGATTATAATGTTATATCTCAAAAATTTTTCCTCTGTGACAATTATATCATCCATTTTTATAAATCAGATATAGCATTCACTGTGTTCTGTGAAAATAGGCTTAATCATTATCTTTATACAAATTTTGCCTAAATATTTTTTGGATTGGCTTTATTATCTTGTTTTGCATGCCACGTAAAGAACCAAATTTCCTTGTTAGTTTGATTATTTTTGTTATAAACTTTCATTGGGTCTTTCACTGTTGAAAATTACCAGTAATAAAGTAACCACTGCCATTTTAAGTCTCTGTTATCTACAGATTGTGTTTTGCTTTACTCTGATGCTTTCCAGAAGGCTCTGCAATCAGATGTAGTCCAGAATCAGTGTCTATGACCAAGGAGGAGTGTCTCAGAGCCCTGTGGAAAATAACTGTATTAAGTACTTCAAACTATCGATATTTTAAAGAGAATGGACTCTTGGGTACTGGATTATCATGGCATCTCTTAAACAACTTTAAAATGCTACCAGTGGGTTGAGTCAAGATTTTCAGAACTCTCTTTAGTCAAGATGCAGGTGGGTTCATGAAGCTGTTAACCCAGGATCCAGAAGAATACAAATTCACTATATGGTATTGAATGAACTGATGAAAGATGGCTATAAATTATTAGAAAAGCACTATGGGGAATAAGAAAAAGTGCTGAATAGATAAATATAAAGGGATTGTTCCATTTTAAGGGTTGCGAGAAACACATTTGTGGTAGCACTGATTTTTATGATTATTTGAGTTTCTCTAATTGCTCTGTGGGTAAGACCAAGGAAGGAAACAACTGAATTGTTCCTAGAATAGGTTTTTATCAGGGTAGCCTCAGAAGAAAGATTAACAGAAAACAAAGTTGAAGGCGCTAGTAAGAGAATGGCTAACTTCATATACTATGGGGTCCAGTTTTATTTATTCCCCATACCCACCTCTAATTATTTTGAAGGAAATCTCAGAATCATGCATCACCCATAGATATTTCATTATTTCTCTCTATGGGATAAGAACTATTCTTAACATACCACAATACCTTTATCACATGTAAAAATTAATAATACCTTAAAATCATGGAATATCCAGTGTTAAATTTCCAATTATTTTATAAATAATACAATACTCTTTTAGCAGCTGTTTGAATCAGGATCCAAATAAGCTCCACATATTGGGATTGCTTGATATATCCCTTATCTCTTTTAATTGGTAGATTTCTGCTTCATTTGCTTTTTTCCTCTTGCAGTTTATTTATTGAAGAAAGTAGGTCATTTGTCTCATAGAATTTCCTAAGGTCTGGTTTTTGGTGTCTGTATCAGAGGTGTCATTTAATATGTTCCTCTGCCCTCTGTATTTCCAGTAAATATATTGTTGGATGTAAAGGCTTGATAGGATTCAGTTTTGATTTTTTTTCAGGAGGTGCAAGAAAACTTCATAGGTTCTTTCACATTTTTGTATCAGGGCATACATTATATGTCTGGCCATCTCTTTCTGCAATGTTAGCAGCCATTGATGTTAAATGTCTAAATCCATTAATTAGAGTTACAAAATAGTGGAATTCTAGTTGTAACATTTTGTTTTCATTTATTATCTGGAATATTTCTATAAAGAGAAATTTAATCCCATCTACTATTTGGTTACCATCAGATGCATCTTATTTAGGGGAGACAGGGAAATAATTGATTTTATTTACCAACTTTCTAAATGAGTCTGTTTACTAGCTTCCTCCAGTGGTGACCAATTCATTGTTTAAAAACTTTCAGTATGATCCAATTGATTAAAGTGTTTTAATCCATGAGAGTTATTATCCGTATGGGTGATCAAATTGTCCCTCTTTGGCCTGTGGGAGTCTGTTCAAGTTGGCTCCTAAGTCCTTTTGACACAACCTCCAGTAGTATAATAATAACTTTCTTATTTCTGGTATGACAAGATGTTCCAGGCTCATCTTGTACACTTTTTGCCCCAAACCTTGCATTTCTCCAGATAACACTGCTGCATTTTAGAGAGAATTGTTTTTTAAAGACCACAATCTGGGTACTAGGGGTGCTCCTTGTTCCTGGGTTGGTCATTATTTCTAGGTATTTTCAGTGGACAGACCTAGGAATGTATTTTAAAGATCAAATACTTCATGAGTTCATGCTGATACTTAAAATTCAAATTCCAGACCACAGGTTTTAAATTAACCTCTTTGATCTTACATTTGCAGCTGTTTTCTCCGATACTGAGAATCCCAATTCTCAAAGTCACCAGGAATGATAGAATTAAGAGCTGCTTGCATTTCTTTTCCAGTGAACTAACTGTTCATTTCTCTAGTCCATTTTTTAGGGGTAGTTGGTTTCTTTTTTCTCTATTTTTAAAGTACTTTTATATAATAGAAATGTTAACCTTTTGTTGGTGCTATAAATTGAACATTTTTTTCCAGTTTTTCCATTTGTTTTTTATTTTCTTTGCTTATGGGGTATCTTTTTGTCATGCTAAACCTAAAAAGTTATTAAATTTATTTATCTTTTCCCTTATTGCTTCTGGATATCAAATCATAGTTAAGAAAGTTTTTCCCTTTCCCAGATTATAATTTACCCATATTTTCTTCTAGTATACGTATAGCTTAATTTTTTACACTTAAATCTCTGATCCTTATACAATTTGTCCTATTATATGGTTTGAGGAATGGAGATATATTTATTCTTTACCCCATATAGCTTTCCAGTTACCCTTATACTAGAAGTCCAAATTTTCCTTGCTGACTTGAGCTCTGCCTCAGGCAGAAGCTGTCATGCCCTGTCTATATCACCTTGCTCTTATCACTTCAATTCATGACAACAGGACTTCCAGTTACCATCAACTGCCTTTCTTTACCTGAAGGTTTGCTCTGACCACCAGGACTTTTTTGTCCACACATCGTAGGCTGGAAGTACCTGGAAATTAACATCCCTCAGAAACAGCCTACAATCAATGACTAATAAAATTTGCTGACAAAATAAGCATCAGGAGGGATAACATGTGCCCTGAGGCACATGTTTTTCCCAGAATTACTCAGCAGAAGTTAGTTATAGATAGCCACAGAAGTAATTGCTTGGTAACCAACACTTTATTGGCTGCCTTCCCTTTCCTGTTTTATTTCCTCACCCCTTCCTGGTATTTCTTGGGAACACTTCACAAACAAACATTTGCACTTGAATCTTTGTCTCAGGATATTCTTCTGGGGGAATCTTTATTACTTCCTTTATTACATACTAAATGTGCATGTTTTATTGGATTTCCTACTCCCTTTCATTAATCTGTTTATTCATACTCAGATATAATTGCTTTGATTATAAAGGCTTTATAGTTAGTGTTAAAATCTGGTATGGACAGCTCCTCTTGCTCTTTTGTCTGAGAGTTTTGATAGTTATGCTTAATTGTTTAGTCTTCTATATGAACTTTAAAATTATCTTATCTACCTTTAAGGAAAAAAAACTATGACATTTTTATTGAGATTGCATTAAATTACTGATTTAAATGTAATTGAAATTATTTCTATTTTTCCTGTCCAAGAACATGTCTATTTATTAAAGTCTACTTTTGTGTCTTTTAGGAATATTTTATAGTTTTCTTCATGTAGGTTTTGGACATTTATTAAATTTATGCCTATGTATTTAATTTTCTTTTATATCATAAATAGGGTCATCTCTTCCATTAACCTTCTATCTGACTTCTGTATGTATGTGTATATAATATATATATTGATATTTTTGTATATGGATTTTATAACTTGCTAATGAAGTTCTCTCATCTTTCATAGTAGTTTTTAAAAAACATTGATTCTGAGCTTCCCTGGTAGCACAGTGGTTAAGAATTCACCTGCCAATGCAGGGGACACAGTTTTGATCCTTGGTCTGGAAAGATCCCACATGCCGTGGAGCAACTAAGCCCGTGTGCCACTACTATTGATCCCACGTGTTGCAACTACTGAAGCCCGTGCACCTAGAGCCTGTGCTCTGCAACAAGAGAACCCACATCAATGAGAAGCCTGCACATCACAACGAAGAGTAGTCCCGGCTCACTGCAACTAGAGGAAGCCCATGCACAGTAATGAAGACCCAACACAGCCAATAAATAAAAATAAAATAAATTTATAAAAAAGAAAAACATTGGTTCTCTTGGGTTTTCCAGGTATACAATAAACCTTCTACAAATATAAATAGTTTTACTTCTTTCCAATTCTTATGCACCTAAGGAATATTTTTGTTGTTGTGTCATAATAAGGAAGTATCCATAGAGTCCTTTTTAATTTCCTTTTGGTGATTTTAGAGTGATTATTAGATCTGTGAAAAGGCTTTTCTGCATATGTGAACATTATCATATGTTTTTTTCCCTCTATCTCTATTAATAACATGAATAATATTCATGGATCTCCTAATATTGAGCCACCCCTGCTTTCCTGGAATAAACCCCACTCAGTGTGATATATATCTTTAAGTGGGCTGTAGGATTCCATTTGCCAATATTTTATCAAATATCTCTGGATCAACATTCAGGAATGATATTGGTCTATGATTTTCATTTTTGGTATAATCTTTTTCAGGTTTGGGGATCAATGTTATGCTTTGTAAAGTTAATTTGGCAATTTTTTTTTTGTTTTTATGCTGTGAATTATTTAATTTACATTGAGATAAACTTATTTTTAAAAATTACTAGAATTCTTAGAATTTCCCCTGTGAAACATATGGGCTGGTTTGTTTTTTGTTTGTTTTCAGAGGGTATTTTCTTTTCTTTTTTTGTAAATTTATTTATTTGCTTATTTATTATTGGCTTCGTTGGGTCTTTGTTGCTTCATGGGCTTTCTCTAGTTGTGGCAGGCTATTCTTCACTGTGGTGCACAGGCTTCTTAGTGCAGTGGCTTCTCTTGTTGCAGAGTATGGGCTCTAGGCACATGGGCTTCAGTAGTTGTGGCACGTGGGCTCAGTAGTTGTGGTTCGAGGGCTCAAGAGTGCATGCTCAATGGTTGTGGCACGCAGGCTTAGTTGCTCCACAGCATGTAGGATCTTCCCAGAGCAGGGCATGAACCCATGTCCCCTGAATTGGCAGGTGAATTCTTAACCACTGTGCCACCACGGAAGTCGCAGAGGGTCTTCTCTATAGTAATTGATCTGTTTAGACTTTCTCCACTAGGGTCAATTTTGGTAAGTTGCATTTTTTTTTCAGATCTTTATTGGAGTATAATTGCTTTACAGTGTTGTTAGTTTCTGCTGTACAACAAAGTGAATCCTCTATATTTATACATATATCACCACATCCCCTCCCTCTTGAGCCTCCCTCCCACCCTCCCTATCACACCCCTCTCAGTCATCACCAAGCATTGAGTTGATTTACTTGTCCTATGCAGCAGCTTCCCACTAACCATCCATTTTACATTTGGTAGTGTATATATGTCAATGCTACTCTCTCAATTTGTCCCAGTTTTCCCTTGCCCCCTGTGTCCTCAAGTCCATTCTCTATGTCTGCATCTTTATCTTGCCCTGCCACTAGGTTCAGCGGTACTATTTTCTTAGATTCCATATATATGTGTTAGCATATGGTATGTGTTTTTCTCTTTCTTTTTTTAAAATTAATTAATTAATTTATTTTATTGACTGTGTTGAGTCTTCGCTGCTGCACACGGGCTTTCTCTAGTTACGGCGAGTGGGGGCTACTCTTCCTTGTGGTGAGCGGGCTTCTCATTGCCATGGCTTCTCTTGTTGCAGAGCAAGGGCTCTAGGCATTTGGGCTTCAGTAGTAGTGGAACATGTACTCAATAGTTGTGACTCACAGACTCTACAGCACAGGCTCAATAGCTGTGGCGCACAGGCTTAGTTGCTCTGTGGCATGTGGTATCTTCCTGGAGCAGGGATTGAACCTGTGTCCCCTGCATTGGCAGGTGGATTCTTACCCACTGTGCCACCTAGGAAGTCCTGTTTTTCTCTTCCTGACTTACTTCACTCTGTATGACAGACTCTAGGTCCGTGCACCTCACTAAAAATTACTCCATTTAGTTCCTTTTTATGACAGAGTAATATTCCATTATACATATGTGCCACATCTTCTTTATCCATTCATCTGCCAGTGGGCACTTAGGTTGTTACTATGTCCTCACTATTGTAAATATTGCTGCAATGAACCTGTGGTACATGTATCTTTAAAAATATATATATAAAAAAATATTTATTTATTTATTTATTTATTTATTTTTATTGGCTGTATTGGGTCTTCTTTGCTGTACACAGGCTTTCTGTAGTTGTGGAAAGCAGGGGCTTCTCTTGATTGCAGTGTGTGGACTTCTCATTGTGGTGGCTTCTCATGTTGCAGAGCACGGGCTCTAGGCACATGGGCTTCAGTAGTTGCAGAGAATGGGCTCATAATTAGTTGTGGCTCACAGGCTCTAGAGTACAGGCTCAGTAGTTGTGGCACACAGGCTTAGTTGCTCCACGGCACGTGGGATCTTCCTGGGCCAGGGATTGAACCCATGTCCCCTGCATTGGCAGGCAAATTCTTAACCACTGTGCTACCAGAGAATCCCTACATGTATCTCTTTGAATTACGGTTTTCTCAGGGTAAATGCCCAGTAATGGGATTGCTGGGTCATGTGGTAGTTCTATTTTTAGTTTTTAAGGAAGTGCCATACTATGCTTTATAGTGGCTGTACTAATTTGCACTCCCACCAACAGTGCAGGAGAGTTCCCTTTTCTTCACACCCTTTCTAGCATTTATTGTTTCTAGATATTTGATGATGGCCATTCTGACCAGTGTGAGGTGATACCTCATTGTGTCTTTGACTTTCATTTCTCTAATAATTAGTGATGTTGAGCATCTTTTCATGTATTTGATGGCCATCTGTATGTCTTCTTTGGAGAAATGTCTGTTTAGGTGGTCCACACATTTTTGGATTGGGTTGTTTGTTTTTCTGATATGGAGCTGAATGGGCTGCTTGTGTATTTTGGAGATTAATCCTTTGTCAGTCTCTTTGTTGGCAAATATTTTCTCCCATTCTAAGGGTTGTCTTGTCTTGTTTATGGTTTCTTTTGATGTGCAAAAGCTTTTAAGTTACATTAGGTCCCATTTGTTTATTTTTGTTTTTATCTCCATTACTCTAGGAGGGGGGTCGAAAAGGAACTTGCTGTGATTTATGTCACAGAGTGTTCTGCCTATGTTTTCCTCTAAGAGTTTTATAGTGTCTGGCCTTACATTTATGTCTTTAATCCCTTTTGAGTTTAATTTTTTTTGTGTTAGAAAGTGTTCTAATTTCATTCTTTTACATGTAGCTGTCCAATTTTCCCAGCACACTTATTGAAGATGCTGTCTTTTCTCCATTGTGTATTCTTGCCTCTTTTGTCAAAGTTAAGGTGACCATATGTACATGGGTTTATCTCTGAGCTTTCTATTGTGTTCCATTGATATATATTTCTGTTTTTGTGCCAGTACCATGCTGTTTTGATTACTATAGCTTTGTAGTATAGTCTGAAATCTGGAAGCCTGATTTCCTCCAGCTCTGTTTTTCTTTCTCAAGATTGCTTTAGCTATTCAGGGGTTTTGTGTTTCCATACAAATTGTAAAATTTCTTGTTCTAGTTCTGTGAAAAATACCATTGGTAATTTGATAGGGATTACATTGAATCTGTAGGTTACTTTGGGCAGTATAGTCATTTTCACAATGTTAATTCTTCCAATCCAATAATATGGTATACCTCTTCATTTGTTTGTATCCTTTTTGATTTCTTTCATTGATGTCTTATAGTTTTCTGTATACAGGTCTGTTGCCTCTGTAGGTGAGTTTATTCCTAGGTATTTTATTCTTTTTGTTGCAATGGTAAATGTGCATGTTTCCTTAATTTCTCTTTCTGGTTTTTCATTGTTAGTGTATAGGAACACAAGAGATTTCTGTGTGTTAATTTTGTATCCTGCTACTTTGCTAAGTCCTAGTAGTTTTCTGGTGGTATCTTTCAGATTTTCTATGTATAGTATCAAGTCACCTGCAAACAGTGACAGGTTTCCTTTTTTTCCAATTTGGATTCCTTTTATTTCTTTTTCTTCTCTGATTGCTGTGGCTTAACCTTCCAAAACTATGTTGAATAATAGTGGTGAGAGTGGGAACCCTTGTCTTGTTCCTGATCTTAGAGGACATGCTTTCAGTTTTTCACTCTTCAGTATGATGTTAACTGTAGGTTTATCAAATATGGCCTTTATTATTTTGAGGTAGTTTTCCTCTATGCCTGCTTTCTGGAGAGTTTTTAATCATAAATGGGCATTGAATTTTGTCAAAAGCTTTTTCTGCATCTATTGAGATGATCTTATGGTTTTTATCCTTCAATTTGTTAATATGGTGTATCACATTGATTGATTTGTGTATATTAGAGAATTTTTGCATCCTGGGATAAACCCTGCTTGATTATGGTGTATGATACTTTTAATGTTATCTTGGATTCTATTTGCTAGTATTTTGTTGAGGATTTTTGCATCCATGTTCATCAATGAAATTGGCCTTTAATTTTCTTTTTTTGTGACATTTTTGTCTGGTTTTGGTGTCAGGGTTATGGTGGCCTTGTAGAATGAGTTTGGTAGTGTTCCTTCTTCTGCTGTATTTTGGAAGAGTTTGAGAAGGATAAGTGTTAGCTGTTCTGTAAATGCTTGATAGAATTCAACTGTGATGCCATCTGACCCTGGGCTTTTGTATGTTGGAAGATTTTTAATCACAGTTTCAATTTCTGTGCTTGTGCATCTTCTTTATTCATTCATCTGTTGGTGGATATTTAAGTTGCTTCCATGTTTGGCTATTGTAGATAGTGGTGCTATGAGCATAGGGGTGCATGTATCCTTTTGAATTAGAGTTTTTTTCTGAATACATGCCCAGGAGTGGGATTGTAGAATCATATGGTAACTCTATGTTTAGTTTCTAAGTAACTGCCACACTTTTCTCTGTAGTAGATGCACCAACTTACAATCCCACCAACAGTGCAGGAAGGTCCCTTTTCCTCCACATCCTCTCCAGCATTTATTATTTGTAGAGTACCATGCTTTTTGTTTGTTTAATTTTTCAGGCAGAAGGTCTTTTTTTGGGGGGAGGGAGGTTGTTAATTTCGACTTTATTTCATTGTAGTCAGAGAATGCAGTTTCTATTATTTCTGTTTTGTCCAGTTTTATTGAGATATAATTGACATTATCTATATATTATTTCTATTTGTTAAAATTTATTGAGATTTCTTTAGAGCTAAGATATGGTAGCTTTTGTGAATGTTCCATGGAAATTTGTAAAGAAAGTGTATTCTCTATGAATGGGTTCATAGTTCAATATCTATTTTTTTCAATATCTATTTATTAGATATATATTGATTATGCTTTTTAGTTCCACATTTTTACCATTTTTTTCTCCACTTGATCTGTGTTTAACAGAATGGGATATGTTAAAATATTCTATTATAAAATGTGTTTATATCTATTACTCTTTGCATCATTTATACTTTCTGTTTTATTTGAATTGTTACTGTAACTGGGTACACAAATAATAATAATAATATAACATTATTGTGACTTTTAGACAGTGGCATTATAAAGCACCCTTTTTCCTTTTCAGTCATTTTGTTCTGAATTCTACATTAGCAGGTATTAAAATTGTGACTCTTGCTTTTTATTTAACTTCCGTTTACCTGATATAACTCTGTCCATTTTTTTTGTTCTGCCCTCTCCTCTCTCTTGTCTTTTTATGGTACTCCAATTACATGTGTATTAGATGGATTGAAATTATTCCACTGCTTGCTGATGCTCTGTTTATTTTTTCAAGTCTTTCTTTCCCTGTGTATTTCATTTTTGTTATTTCTATAGCTATGTATTTTGGAGTTTTATTAGTTTTCCCTCCCTGCACTACAGTTTGGAAACACTCTCAAGGCTGTACACTGGGGCAGTTGTAGGGATTAATTTATTTGTTTCCCTTCTTTCAGGGATTACTATTAGTATATGCAAAATGCCCCAAGTCTGTTTCCTCCTTTCTCAGGGATCACTATAACTAGGCTGAATGCCCCAAATCTTGGAAATCTTTTTTTCCATATATTTTAATCAATGTTTTAGTATTAGTTGTTTCATACAGGAGGGTAAAACCAGTGTCTGTTACTTCATCTTAATATAGAAGGGAAGTTCTCCATGTAAATTGTTTAACCAGCTTGTCAATATCTACAAAAAATTCTCCTGGTATTTTGACCAGAATTGGATTAAATCTAAAGGTCAATTTGGCATAATTAACATCCTACCAGTATTGAGTCTCCCAATTCATGAACATGGTATAGCTCACCATTTATTTAGGTCTTTTTAGAGTTTTTTAAAGTGTTTTGAAGTTTTCACTATGCATGTCCTACACACATTTAAAAAGTGTTTATTCCCAAGTAGTTCATTTTTTGGATAAAAGTATTAAGCTTAGTGAAAGAAACTAGATTCAAAAAACAGTTCTATATGACCTCCTTTATTTGATATTCTAGAAAGGGCAAAACTATAGGGATAGAGAACAGATCAGTAATTGTTAAGGGATGGGGGGGGTCAGTGCATTTTGATTCTGGTAGTGGTTACCTGACTGCCTGCATTTTTCAAAACTCACAGAACTCTATACCAAGAAGAGTGAATTTATTGGTATGTAAAACTTTAAAAAAATCCACTAGAAAACATTTATTTATTTTAGCAAGTGATCAATCCAGTTAGGTTCAGACTGCAATTTCTGTCTCACCTTCTCTGGTAGTAGTTCCAGCATCAGTTGATTTACAAAAAGCTTTGCTATGCAGTTTCAGGTCTTTACCACAGTCGTGTAGCTCAGGGATGATAATAGTCCTTTTGTGGGTTCATACATGGTATTAGGGGATCCCCTCTTTAACTCTCTCCTTTATGGAATTTCCCCCACTGCCTCCAGCCTGTAGGGGCTTCTTTTCCTGGTCCTTTGGCCAGAAAGACAGTATTTCAGTGCTTTAGCTGCCTGAACTACTCCTGGCCTATTCTGTAAATGGAGCTCCTCTTGTGGGCTAAAGTTGCAAGACAAAAGCAGAAAACAATGGATAACACCCTGTATGGATCACATATCCAAATTTTAACATTCCCCAATCTACCTGCCTTTGTTTACTTTTGAGAGTCTTCATGTAAATGCTTTTTGTTGTTGTCATTCAGAATGTTTACTTATAATCAGTAAGAGAAATTGCCTGTATTGAGTGTATGTTTGAAAAACTGACTATTGTATTTTATCTTTCACTTATGTGTAATTTGGTATTTTTGCTTCTTTGTCCAAAGGTCTTTCTCTCTCTCTCTTTCTCTTTCTTTCTCTTCCTTCCTTCCTTCTTTCTTCCTTCCTTCCTTCTGTCCTTCCTTCCTTCCTTTCTTCTTTCCTTCCTTCTTTTCTCTCTCTCTTTCTTTCTTTCTTTCTTTCTTTCTTTCTTTCTTTCTTTCTTTCTTTCTTTCTTTCTTTCTTTCTTTCTTTCCTTCTTTTTCTTCCTTCCTTCCTTCCTTCCTTCCTTCCTTCCTTCCTTCATTCCTTCCGTCCTCTCTCTCTCTCTCTTCCTTCCTTCCTTCCTTCCTTCCTTCCTTCCTTCCTTCCTTCCTTTCTTTCTTTCTTTCTTTTCTTTCTTTCTTTCTTTCTTTCTTTCTTTCTTTTTAAAGCCCGTTAGGTTTACCAAAATGCGTGTTAATGCTTACCACCCTGGGTCTTTTATCTCAAGTACATGGTGTGCCTTTAACACGTAGTTTAAAGTTTTTTTTTTTTTTCAGGAAAATATTCTTGAATAATTGATAGTAGCATCTGTACTTTTTTTTAAATAACTTTTTAAAATAAATTCATTTTATTTATTTATTTATTTATTTATTTATTTATTTTTGCTGTGTTGGGTCTTCGTTGCTGCATGCAGGCTTTCTCTAGTTGTGGACAGCCGGGGCTACTCTTCAATGTGGTGTGCAGGCATCTCATTGCAGTGGCTTCTCTTGTTGTGGAGCACAGGCTCTAGGCATGTGGGCTTCAGTAGTTGTGGCACACAGGCTCAGTAGTTGTGGCACACGGGCTCTAGAGCACAGCCTCAGTAGTTGTGGTCATGGGCTTAGTTGCTCTGTGGCATGTGGGATCTTCCCGGCCCAGGGCTCAAACCCATATCCCCTGCATTGTCAGGCAGATTCTTAACCACTGTGCCACCAGGGAAGCCTGTGTACCTTTTCTTAATTTTAGTTTTTTTTTATTTGGGAACTCCCTTTATATGTATGCAGGATCTTAAACGTCTCTTGCCTTTATAAGTCATATTCTCTTAAATCTTTTTAAATCCCGATTTTATTTAGAAGTCATTGTTTACTGAGTTTCTGACATTTTACATAAAAAAGAGAATTTCTCTAGTGTTGATAGATTTAACATATTACTCTTTTGTTATAACATTAAGGATTTTTGTCTTTTAGAAGCCTGTAATCATTGCAAACAGTGTGTAGAAAATTACATGTGTAATAAAACACTAAGGAGTATAAATGGCAATGATGTTTTAAGAATTGTTATTTGATACAAGTCAAGTGATGTACTTACTACACTTTTCTGCAAGTTACACTGTGTATCCAAACCACCTAAATACTTAGTAAATCATGATAGTATTGAGATAAACATTTAAGATTCTTCTTGCTATTCAAGAATAGTGATTTTAAATTTTCCTTGAAAAGTCAAAAAATATAAATAAAACAAAAAATTTCCTCCTCTTCACTGTCTCTTTGCCAATTTTACTTGTGTTTCTTCTAGTTTTGAATTTTTTTAATTTCCTAAAAAATTCTTTATTTGAATATAGCTGATTTACAATGTTGTGTTAGTTTCAGGTGTACAACAAAGTGGATCCATTATACATATACATACACCCACCCTTTTTTAGATTCTTTTCCTGTATAGGCCATTACAGAGTATTGAGTAGAGCTCCCTGTGCTATACAGTAGGTCCTTTTTAGTTATCTATTTTATACATAGTAGGGTGTATACGTAAATCCCAATCTCCCAATTTATCCCTCTCCACCCACACCCCCTGGTAACCACATGTTTGTTTTTCATATCTGTAACTCTATTTCTGTTTTGTAGATAAGTTCATTTGTAGCCTTTTTTTAAGATTCCACATGTAAGTGATATCATATGATATTTGTCTTTGTCTGACTTACTTCACTCAGTATGAAAATCTCTAGGTCCACTGATGTTGCTGCAAATGGCATTGTTTCATTCTTTTTTTTAACTGAGTAATATTCCATTGTATATATGTACCAAATCTTCTTTATCCATTCCTCTGTTGATGGACATTTAGGTTGCTTCCATGTCCTGGCTATTGTAAATAGTGCTGCAATAAACATTGGGGGGAGGGCATTTATTTTTTTGTTTTTGTTTTTTTTCCCAAGAACTTTTATTGAGATACAATTGACATACGGTAAACTGTATATACTTGAAGTGTACAATTTGATATTTTTTCTTATTAGTAATATATACATGGCAATCCTAATCAGGGGGGCATGTATTTTTTTGAATTGCGGTTTTCTCCAGGTATATGCCCAGGAGAGGGACTGCTGGTCATATAGTAGCTCTATTTTTACTTTTTTTAAGGAACTCCATACCGTTCTCCATAGTGGCTGTACCAATTTACACTCCTACCAACAGTGTAGGAGGCTTTGTTTTTCTCCACACCCTCTCCAACATTTATCGTTTGCAGATTTTTTGATGATGACCATTCTGACCAGTGTGAGGTGATACCTCAGTGTAGTTTTGATTTGCAATTCTCTAATGATTAGTGAGATTGAGCAACTTTTCACGGGCTTTTTGGCTATCTGTATGTCCTTTTGGAGAAATGTCTATTTAAGTCTCCCACTCATATTTTGATTGGGCTGTTAGCTGCTTTGATATTGAGCTGCATGAGCTATTTGTATATTTTGGAGATTAATCACTTGTCAATTGCTTAATTTGCAAATATTTTCTGCCATTCTTTTTGTTTTGCTTATGGTTTCCTTTGCTGTGAAAAAACTTTTAAATTTAGTTAGGTTCCATTTGTTTATTTTTGGTCTGTATTTTCATTACTCTAGGAGGTGGATCAAAAAAGATCTTCCTACGATTTACGTCAAGAGTGTCCTGCCTATGTTTTCCTCTAAGAATTTTACAGTATTCAGCCTTACATTTAGGTCGTTAATCCATTTCCATTTTGAGTTTCTTTTTTGTATGTGGTATTAAGGAGTGTTCTAATTTCATTCTTTTACACATAGCTGTCCAGTTTTCCTAGAACCACTTATTGAAGAGGCTGTCTTTTCTCCATTGTATATTCTTGCCTAATTTGTCATAGATTAGGTGAGCATAGGTGTGTGGGTTTATCTCTGGGCTTTCCATCCTGTTCCACTGATCTATATTTCTGTTTTTGTGCTGGTACCATACTGTTTTGATTAATGTAGTTTTGTTTCTGGTCTGAAGTCAGGAAGCCTGATTACTCCAGCTCCATTTTTCATTCTCAAGTTTGCTTTGGCTGTTTGGGGTCCTTTGTGTATCCATATAAATTAAAATTTCTGTTGTAATTCTGTGAAAAATGTCATTGGTAATTTGATAAGGGTTGCACTGAATCTGTAGGTTGCTTTGGGCAGTAAAGTCATTTTCACTATATTGATTCTACCTATCCAAGAACATGATATATCTCTTCATCTGTCTGTATTGTCTTTGATTTCTTTCATCAGTATCTTATAGTTTTCTGAGTACAGGTCTTTTGCCTTCTTAGGGAGGTATATTCTGAGCTATTTTATTCTTTTTGTTGCAATGGTAAGTGGGATCGTTTCCTTGATTTCTCTTTGTGATCTTTCATTGTCAGTGTATAGGAATGCAACAGATTTCTCTGTGTTACTTTTTTATTGTGCAAATTTACCAGATTATTTGATGAGCTCTAGTAGTTTCCTGGTAGTATCTTTAGGGTTTTCTGTGTACAGGGTCATGTCATCTAGAAACAGTGAGAGTTTTACTTCTTTTTTATTTTTTTCTTTTGCTTATTTTATTTTTTTAAGCTCTTTATTGGACTACAATTGTTTTACACTGTTGTGCCAGCTTTTGTGGTACACCAAAGTGAATCAGCTGTATTTCTACATATATCCCCATATTCCCTCCTTCTCTTGATTCCTTCCCACCATCCATATCTCAGCCCTCTAAGTCATCACCCATCATTGAGTTGATCTCACTGTGTTATGCAGTAGCTTCCCACTAGCTATCTATTTTACGTTTGTTAGTGTATATATGTCAATGCTACTCGGTCACTTCAACCCAGCTTCCCCTTTGCCCCCCACCCCATGCCTTCAAGTCAGTTCTCTACATCTGCATCTTTATTCTTGCCCTGTCACTGGGTTCATCAGTACATTTTTTTCAGAGTCCATAAATATGAGTTAGCATACAGTATTTGTTTTTCTCTCTCTGGCTTACTTCACTCTGTATGACAGACTCTAGGTCCATCCACCTGACTAGAAATAACTCAGTTTCATTCCTTTTTATGCCTGAGTAATATTCCATTGTACATATGTGTCACATTTTCTTTGTCCATTCATCAATTGATGGGCATTTAGGTTGCTTCCACATCCTGGCTATTGTAAATAGAGCTGCAATAAACATTATGATACATGTTTCTTTTTGCATTATGGTTTTCTCAGGATATATGCCCAGGACTGGGATTACTGGGTCATATGGTAATTCTATTTTTAGTTTTTTAAGGAACCTCCATACTGTTTTCCATAGTGGCAGTACCAATTTACATTCCCACCAACAGTGCAGGAGAGTTCCCTTTTCTCTGTACCCTGTCCAGCATTTATTTATTTATTTGTTTCTAGATTTTTGGATGATGGCCATTCTGACGAGCATGAGATGATACCTCATTGTGGCTTTGATTTACATTTCCTAATGATTAGTGATGCTGAGCATCTTTTCATGTGTTTGTTAACCACCTGCATGTCTTCTTTGGAGAAATGTCTATTTCAAAATTCTGACCATTTGTGGATTGGTTTATTTGTTTTTTTGGTATTAAGGTGCATGAGCTGCTTGTGCATTTTGGAGATTAATCCTTTGTCAGTTGTTTTATTGGCAAATATTTTCTCCCATTCTGGGGACAGTCTTCTTGTCTTGTTTATGGTTTATTTTGTTGTGCAAAAGTTTTTAAGCTTCATTAGGTCCCATTTGTTTATTTTCTATTTTATTTCCATGATTCTAGGAGGTGGGTCAAAAAGGATCTTGCTTTCATTTATGTCATAGAGTGTTCTGCCTATGTTTTCCTCTAAGAGTTTTATAGTGTCTGGCCTTACATTTAGGTCTTTAATCCATTTTGAGTTTATTTTTGTGTATAGTGTTAGGAAATATTCTAATTTCATTCTTTTACATGTAGCTGTCCGATTTTCCCAGCACCACTTATTGAAGAGGCTGTCTTTTTTCCATTGTATATTCGTGCCTCCTTTGTCAAAGATAAGGTGCCCATATCTGCGTGGGTTTTTCTCTGGGCTCTCTATTCTGTTCTGTTGATCTGTATTTCTGTTTTTGTGCCAGTACCATACTGTCTTGATTTCTGTAGCCTTGTAGTGTAGTTTGAAGTCAGGGAGCCTGATTTCTCCAGCTCCATCTTTCCTTCTCAAGATTCCTTTGGCTATTCGGGGTCTTTTGTGTTTCCATACAAATTGCAAAATTTCTTGTTCTAGTTCTCTGAAAAATGCCATTGGTAATTTGATAGGGATTGTGTTGAATCTTTAAATTGCTTTGGGTAGTACAGTCATTTTCACAATGTTCATTCTTCCAATCCAAGAACATGGTATGTCCCTCCATCTGTTTGTATTATCTTTGATTTCTTTCATCAGTGTCTTATAGTTTTCTCTATACAGGTCTTTTGTCTCCTTAGGCAAGTTTATTCCTAGGTATTTTATTCTTTTTGTTGTGATAGTAAATGGGAGTATTTCCTTAATTTCCCTTCCTGCTCTTTTGTTGTTAATGTATAGGAATGCAAGAGATTTCTGTGCATTAATTTTGTATCCTGCTACTTCACTAAATTCATTGATTAGTGCTAGCAGTTTTCTCACAGCATCTTTAGGGTTTTGTATGTATGATATCATGTCATCTACAAAGAGTGACAATTTTACTTCTTCTTTTCCAATTTGGATTCCTTTTATTTCTTTTTCTTCTCTGATTGCTGTGGCTAAAACTTCCAAAACAATGTTGAATAATAATGGTGAGAGTGGACACCCTTGTCTTGTTCCTGTTCTAAGAGGGAATGCTTTCAGTTTTTCACCATTTAGAATGATGTTTGCTGTGAGTTTGTTGTATATGCCCTTTATTATGTTGAGATAGGTTCCCTCTATGCTTGGTTTATGGAGAGTTTTTTTTTTTTATCATTAATGGATGTTGAATTTTGTCAAAAACTTTTTCTGCCTCTATTTAAGTGATCATATGGTTTTTATTCTTCAGTTTTTTAATATGATGTATCACATTGATTTCTTTGCACATATTGAAGAATCCTTGCATCCCTGGGATAAATCCCACTCATCATGGTGTATGATCCTTTTAATGTGTTGTTATATTCTGTTTGCTAGTATCTGTTTAGGATTTTTCATCTAAATTCATCAGTGATATTGGTCTGTAATTTTCGTTTTTTGTACTATCTTTGTCTGGTTTTGGTATCAGGTTGATGGTGGCCCTATAGAATGAGCTTGGGAAAGTTCTTTCCTCTGAAATTTTTTACATAAGAACTCAGAAGATAGGTGATAACTCTTCTCTAAATGTTTAATGGAATTCACTTGTGAAGAATGCTGATCCTGGACTTCTGTATATTGAAAGATTTAAATCACAGTTTCAATTTCATTACTTTTGATTGCTCTGTTCATATTTTCTATTTCTTCCTGTCTCAGTCTTGGAAGGTTGTACCTTTCTAAGAATTTGTCCATTTCTTTTAAGTTTTCCATTTTATTGGCATACAGTTGTTTGCAGTGGTCTCTATGATCCTTTGTATTTCTCTGGTGTTTGTTGTAATTTCCAGTTTTTGTTTCTAATTTTATTGATTTGGTTCCTCTCCCTTGTTTTCTTGATGAGTCTGACTAAAGTTTTATCAATTTTGTTTATCTTTTCAAAGAACTGGCTTTTACTTTCATCCATCTTTGCTATTTTTTTTTTGCCTCTATTTCCTTTATTTCTGCTCCAATATTTATGATTTTTTCCTTCTACTAACTTCGGGTTTTGTCTGTTCTCCTTTTTTCAGTTTCTTTAGGTGTAACGTTAGATTCTTTTCTTGGGATTTTTCTTGTTTTTTTGAGTAGGATTGTATTGCTAAAAACTTCCTTCTTAGAACTGCTTTTGCTGAGTCCCATAGGTTTTTGATCATCTTGTTTTCATTGTCATTTGTCTTTAGATATATTTTTAGAGAACTTTTATTAAGATATAATTGACATACAATAAACTGCATATATTTAAAGTGTAGAATTTGATTTTTTTCTTATCAGTAATGTGTATATGGCAATCCCAATCTCCCAACCCCCTCTTCCCCTCTTTCCCCCCTTGGTGTCCATATGTTTGTTCTCTACATCTGTGTCTCTATTTCTGACTTGCAAGCTAGTTGATCTGTACCATTTTTCTAGATTCTGCATATATGCATTAATAGATGATATTTGTTTTTCTCTTTCTGACTCACTTCACTCTGTATGACAGTCTCTAGTTTCATCCATGTCTCTACAAATGTCCCAATTTCGTTCCTTTTCATGGCTGAGTAATATTCCATTGTATATATGTACCACATCTTCTTTATCCATTCATCTGTTGATGGACATTTAGGTTGCTTCCATGACCTGGCTATTGTAAATAGTGCTGCAATGATCATTGGGGTGCATATGTCTTTTTGAATTATTGTTTTCTCTGGGCATATGCCCAGTAGTGGGATTTCTGGGTCATATGCCAATTCTATTTTTTACTTTTTCAAGGAAACTCCATATTGTTCTCCATAGTGGCTGTATCAATTTACATTCCCACCAACAGTGTAAGAGGATTCCTTTTTCTCCACACCCTCTCCAGCATTTATTGTTTTTAGATTTTCTGATGATACCCATTATAAGCAGTGTGAGGTGATACCTCATTGTAGTTTTGATTTGCATTTCTCTCATAATTAGTGATGTTGAACAGCTTTTCATGTGCCTCTTGGCCATCTGTATGTCTTCTTTGGAGAAATGCCTATTTAAGTCTTCTGTCCATTTTTTCATTGGGTTGTTTGTTTTTTTTTGATATTGAGCTGCATGAACTTTTTATATATTTTGGAGAATAATCTTTTGTCTGTTTATGTCTTTAGGTATTTTTTTATTTCCCATTTGATTTCTTCAGTGAGCCATTGGTTATTTGGTAACATATTGTTTAACCT
This sequence comes from Hippopotamus amphibius kiboko, assembly GCF_030028045.1. Classification (NCBI taxonomy): domain Eukaryota; kingdom Metazoa; phylum Chordata; class Mammalia; order Artiodactyla; family Hippopotamidae; genus Hippopotamus; species Hippopotamus amphibius. The sequence goes on along the minus strand of NC_080203.1, from coordinate 68,702,167 downwards.
CTTCGTGTTTGTGTTTTTATTTTTATTTTTCCTCTAATTGATTTCTAATCTCATAGTGCTGTGGCCAGAAAAGATGCTTGATATGGTGTCAATGTTCTGCAATTTACCAAGGCTTGATTTGTGACCCAAGATGTGATCGATCCTGGAAAATGTTTCATGTACACTTGAGAAGTAAGTGTATCCTGCTGCTTTCTGGTGAAATGATCTATAAATACAAATTAATTCTATCTGGTTTAATGTGTTATTTATGGCTTGTGTTTATTTATTGATTTTCTGTTTGGATGATCTGTCCATGGGTGTAAGTGGGGTGTTAAAGTCTCCTACTATTATTGTGTTACTGACAATTTCCCCTTTTATGGCTGATAGCATTTGCCTTATATATTGAGGTGCTTGTATGTTGGGTGCATAAATAGTTACAATTGTTATTTCTTCTTCTTGGATTGTTCCTTTGATCACTGTGTCCTTCCTTGTCTCTTGTGACAGTCTTTATTTTAAAGTTTATTTTGTCTGATATTAATATTGCTACTCCAGCTTTCTTTTGATTTCCATTTGCATGGAATATCTTTTTCTATCCCCTCACTTTCAGTCTGTTTGTGTCTCTAGCTTTGAGGTGGGTCTTTTTTATACAGCATATATAAGGGTCTTGTTTTTATATTCATTCAGCCAATCTTTGTCTTTTGGTTGGCATATTTAATTCATGTACATTTACAGTATCTATGGGTACCAAGGGGGATTTGGTGTGAGAAGAACTGAGATTGGGATTGACACATATACACTGTTGATACTATGTATAAAATAGACAATAGATGAGAACATATTGTATAGCACAGGGATCTCTACTTAATGCCCTGTGGTGACTTATATGGGAGGGAAATCCTAAGGGATGGGATGTATGTATATGTATGGCTGATTTATTTTGCTGTGCAGAAGAAGCTAACACAACATTGTAAAGTAACTATACTCCAATAAAAATTAATTTAAAATAAATTTATATGAAACCACAAAAAATATTGATATATATATATTCCTATTGTCATTTTCCTATTTGTTTTGTGTTTGTTTTTGTAGGTCTTTTTACTTCCCTTCCTCTTTTGTTCTCTTTTCTTCTGCTTTCATGACCACCTTTAATGTTGTGTTTGGGTTGCTTTTTCTTTTTGTTTCTGTATATCTATTGTAGTTCTTTGGTTTTTGTTTCCCATGAGATTTTGAAAAAACAGTCGCTCTCTCTCTCTCTCTATATATATATATATATATACACACACACACACACACACAATATTGTTTTAAGTTGTTGGTCTCTTAATTTCAAATGCAATTCCCATTTCCTGCATTTTTACTCTCCTCTCCTCACAGTTGCTGGGTTTGATATATCTGTTTGTGGATGATTTCCTGCTTTTACTGTATGTTTACCTTTACTACTGAGCTTTCTCATTTGTGATTTTCTTATTTCTAGTTGTGGCCTCTTTTTCTCCCTGTCTACAGATGTTCCTGAATTTATTTATGAAATCTTTTTTGTTTAATTTCTGAGTCTTTGCTTAGTTCTATTATCTCTTTTTCTGAGTTCTCATTCTTATTTATGTTGTTATTTTATTTTTTCTATAATTTTATTAATTTATTTTAGCTTATTTTGAAATAATAGGTTACATTTTTAACTGCTTTTTGGGTATGTCTTTCTGGCATACTTCTTTTTCTTTAGGTTCTTATTCTATTCTTTACCCCCCACCCCATACACACACACCACCATGCACATGTTCACACAGTTTTGTATGGATCAAGCACAATACTTTTCTTTTGCTCATTGTAACACGGCATCATTTTGCTGAGCTTTTGGTATGGAGCGTGGGTTTTCTAGTTCAGTGTCTCTAGTGCTCCTTATGTTGTTTTCAAAAGTGATTAAAAATATGTGGACTTCCCTCTGATATCTTCTGTTTCTTTTTTAAAAAAAATATTTATTAATTTATTTATTGGCTGCATTGGGTTTTAGTTGTGGCATGCACAATCTTTTGCTGCAGTGTGTGGTCTCTTTGTTGCAGTGCGTGGGCTCTTTGTTGTGGTGCACAGTCTTCTCTCTAGTTGTGGTGCATGGACTTTAGAGCACATGGGCTCATTAGTTGTGGTGCATGGGCTCTCTAGTTGCTGCATGTGGGTTCTGTAGTTGTGGCACTTGGGCTGTCTAGTTTTGGTGCATGGGCTCAGTAGTTGCAGCCTGTGGGCTTAGTTGTCCCACAAATATGAGATCTTAGTTTCCTGACCAGGAATCAAACTGGCATATCCTGTATTGCAAGATGCATTCTTAACCACTGGACCATGTGGGGGTCCCTGATATCTTCTGTTTCTGTTCTCCAACCCCATTTTTATCTGGACTTTTTTCTTTCTTGCTCAATTTGGAGATTCTGTTATCAGCAGGATTTTACTCAATATGGGGCCTTGTATGGAAGGGAGTTTAAGATAATTTCAAGAATTCATAGGTCAGAGACTATTCTAATCCCTTCAGTCTTTCTTTGGACCCCTTTACTCATCTCCAAACTGGAAACCCTCCTAGTCTTGGCTGCTATTATCAAATTGGTCTAATGCAATTTCCATTGGGTAACTGTTGTCTATTTTAGAGTTTTTCTGTCCTCATATGTGTGAAAAGCTCTATTGCTTACCTCCTTACAAATGCTGTTACTATATGCCTCTATCTACCGGTTGTGATTTGTTCCTCCAGCTTGAATTTTGGAATTTGTGGGGGATATTTTGCTCTCTAGTTTTGTTTTAGATGTTCCCATTTTTTTAACCATTGTAGTTGTTCTGTCTGTTTTAATAGATGATTTTGGCAAGTTATTAAAAACTATGCTGCTACTGCCATTGTCTTCCCAGAATCACCTCAACACTTCTATTTTTGCCTAAGATTTCATGACAAAGTAATTCTGTTTAGGTAAAAATTAGGTTTAAACAAACAGGATAAAGTCATCTGTGAAGAAGAAAAGGTCCTAACAAATAAATAGTAAATGAATGAGTGGCACAGATTATGAGAATGTACAAAACTTTGCCCATTGTGTACTGTGCAGCAAGCAATTCCTCCTACAAGTGTCTAATTTTTGTGTCCATCTATCTTTTTCTAAGGCATATTCCATTATGTGTTTAAAAGTATTATTTCAATTGATATATTTAGTTTTGCAGCTAATTTTGATTACATATTCTGTAGCCCTTCTATATATGAATATTCTAAGTTTTAGTGTAATTATCTTAATTTTAAAGCTATCATTTCCAATAAATTAAATATACAATGATATAAATGTGGATTAAGATACATATGTTTATCATATAGGTTTTTTATTTATTTATTTTTTAATTTAATTCTTATTTTTTTCTTTAAGAACGTTTATTGAGATACAATTATTATTGACATATAATAAACTGCACATATTTAAAGTGTAAAATTTGATATATTTTTCTTATTAGTAATGTATCTATGGCAATCCCAATCTCCCAATTCATCCCACTCCAACCACCCCCCCACTATCACATAGTTTTTAATAAGACATTTAATAAATATGTTAAGGATATCTGTTCTTTATCACTATGTTAAGGTGTTGCACCTATTCATGTAACTATGAAAATCAGGACTTTCGCATTCTGGGTACTATCTTCTTGGAGATTTTGGACTATAGTGATTTCGCTGTCATGGTTTTCTTATGTGAAAAATAGAAGCACTACTATTTATTTTATTTACTCTTAAGAAGAAAAGGCAATAAAGCTTTACTTTCATTAACAAAAACAAAATAAACAGTTGGTGATAAAAAGTAAAGAGAAAAATGTCAGTAAGAATTGAATCAATCAGAAGAGGTCCAGGCTAGATTTTGTATAAGGTGTTTCATTTTGATTAGGCTCACCATTTCTTCTTTTGAGCCAGGATTTCATGGCTAAAATTCCAAGCATTTTTATAATGCCTAGTTTCTTTGCTATAATAATATAACTAGCTTGGGTCTTTTTCACTAAAAGCTTAGTTTTGAATAACTTGCTTTTCTTTTTCTGGTTTGTTAAATTGTGATTTGTATTGCATTTCCCAAAGAGAACACAATATTTACTGAGCTTCCATTTATGCTTAGAACTTATGGGTTTACAAAAAGAAATCCTCACCAAAGTGCTGAATGGCATCACAATCCTGTATATAGACTGATTTTTCAGAGACCCGGGGTAGTTCTTCCTCATGCTTTTTACCCTTTCATATCCTCTAAACCTCATCATTCCACATTGGCTGATTTCTAAAATGCCAGAATACCAATGTATTCTGTTTTCAAAAAGGGAGTTCATTAAATACACATTTATTGTCATGTCAGTAGACCTTTCTGACTGTGGCCTAATTAATTGCAAGTGCCATCATATCAACTGGTCAGGAATATGATCTGGAATTAGGTCTTACACTAGGAAGAGGTAGGTACTTGTGATCAGATTCAGACTTAAGTATTGGAGGTAAGTCCTATCTGGCAGACAGGTACCATACCTGATTGGCATGGTGACAGGTGGTCATTTACACAAATAGTTAACATGTGAGGGTCTAATGGGAAGAAACTGCATGCTCCCTGAATTAGATCAGAGTACAAGTCCATTGAATCAAGGAGCAGATATCATTCAGGTTACAGCCAAGCAGACTTAGTTTATCATCAGGAAATGGGTCACTTGATAACAAAGCAGAGTGTGAGATTTTGGGAAGATTACCAAGATTACTTAGACTTAAGCACAAAGAACAAGACAGGCATTCAATTAGCAAATCTATGGCAAAGTGGAAATGAGTCTTAAGAATAATGCAGAGTGGTAGGGAGGGGATATGGGGAATATATGTATAAATACAGCTGATTCACTTTGTTGTACAGCAAAAAACTGACACAATAGTGTAAGGCAATTATATTCCAATAAAGAGCTTTAAAAAAAGATTAATGCAGAAGCCAAAATGGAAGATACAATATAAGGAACACAAACTAGAATGTCTACATTGGCTTGGCAAATAATACAAGCATGTAAATCAGGCCAAGTCTATGATGCTAGATTAAAGGGGCCTGTGATGAACTAGAAATTGAATGTATCATATAAAGATATTTAAGTTTAAAATAATAAGGCAATGTTTGCCATACCAACAAATATGTCTGTTGGCCAAATTCAGCTTGCAGGCCATCAGCTCATGGATCCTTGGTAAATGATTGATATCAGAGGTATTCCTTAAAGAAAGCTTTGATAGGAGTAAGAAGAGAACACAGGAATGAGTACTGGATAGTTAAGAAGGCAAAGAAAAAGGCTAGGACTTCCCTGGTGGTGCAGTGGTTAAGAATGCTCCTGCCAATGCAGGGGATATGGGTTTGAGCCCTGCTCTGGGAAGATTCTACATGCCACGGAGCAACTAAGCCCATGTGCCACAGCTATTGAGCCTGCACTCTAGAGCCCATGAGCCACAACTATTGAGCCTGTGTGCCACAACTATTGAAGCCCACATGCCAAGAGCCTGTGCTCCACAACAAGAGAAGCCACTACAATGAGGAGTCCACACACCACAATGAAAGTAGCCCTTGCTCTCAGCAACTAGAGAAAGCCCTCATACAGCAGAGACCAAACACAGCCAATAAATAAATAAAATAAATAAAGAAATTTAAAAAAAAAGAAAAAGGCTAAAACCACCTAATACAAATTTCATCAACTTTACAAATTTTGCCTCAGGGCAACCTTAGTCTTTTTTTATTTTAATAAACATTTATTTATTGGCTACTTTGGGTCTTCATTGCTGTGTGCGGGCTTTCCCTAGTTGTGGTGAGTGGGGGCTACTCTTTGTTGTGATGCATGGGCTTCTCATTATGTTGGCTTCTCTTTTTGTAGAGCATGGGCTCTAGGCATGTGGGCTTCAGTAGTTGTGGCTCGAGGGCTCAATAGTTGTGGCTCTCGGGCTATAGAGCACAGGTTCAGTAGTTGTGGCACATGGACCAGGGCTTGAACTCATGTCCCCTGCATTGGCAGGCAGATTCTTAACCACTGCACCACCAGGGAAGTCCCAGGACAACCTTAGTCTTAAGAAGCTAGTCTAGGTAAGGAAAATAAATATACACAAGGGAAATGATTGAATGCTTTAAAAAAGCAGCATATCAGGAAGTGAAAATTAATTAGTGCTAAGGGAATGCTGAGTGATCAGAGTTAGATAAGATTAGTCTGGAAAACTATGTATGGGGGTAAAATTTGGGTCCAGTTTTGATGAAAATAATAAGACTGAAAAAAATGTTGAGAGAGTATTGGTAGTAAGAAGAATACGTATTCAAAGACACAGAAAAAGAAACACAGTAGTGGAAAGAGACTTGAACTGGCAGTCAGAAAGGCCTGAGCTCTAGTCTTAGTTTTGCTACCTGCACTCTGTGTGGTCTTAGGTAAGTCAGTGTCCCTTTCTAAGTGTCTATTCCCCACCTGGAGTTCAACCAAACCATGGATCATAAGTACAAATTCCTACAAGGGCCAAGTAGCTAAATGAGTGAAGGGTAGGTGGAGACTTGTCTAATACATGTATGCCTTGATTAAACAGAAAGAAATAACTGAATTTCAGCTGTTTGTGACTAAGTGGCAATGCAGATTCAGTATTCTAATTTTTCTAGAGAAACCAACAATTCTGATTTTTATGTAAAATCTTTCAACTTTTAATTGTTGATAAGGAATTTACACTAAAACAACATGAAGAACAAATAAAATCTTTACATAGGCCGTATTCTGCCTATGTGATACTTGTCTGCAATCTCTGGACTTGATGGACTCCAAGATTCCTTCCAGCTGTTTCTGCTTATGGATTTATGACATCAAAAATCAGATACAGTAAAATAGAGGGAGAAACCATAAGTTCTTGGGTTCTGTCATATAGTAGAATGGCTAAATATCTGGAAGTTGGACTCAAACAGCCTTGCTTTGCCTAAGAAACATGTGACCTTGAGCAAATTACATAATCTCTTTGCACTTCAGTTTCATCTTCTGTAAAATAGAAACAATAAGATTAATTGCATTATAGTGTTATAAGGATTAACTGAGATGTTATAAGTAAATCACTTAAATCGTGCCTGCTTCATAGTAAGTCCTTAGTAGCTAGCTATTACTAGCATGAAAATGGTATTTGTGATAAACTATTTTGTCAACTGAATGTAAGATGAATTACAGTCAAAGATATGAGCTTGGAAGCTTACTAATGAGATACATATAAATGGGTGGCTATAAAAATGGAAGGAAAAATGCCAGATATGAGAGACATTATAAGAGAATTGTTACGACTTGATGATAGTTTGAATATAGGGACACTACAATGTTTTGAATTTAGTTTAAAAATTCTAAGCAGTTTCATTTTTCATAATTGATGCCTTTCTTGTTACTTGGTGGAATTTAATTACCTTGAAATTCTACCCTTTTTTGTGTATGACACATCATTTTCTAATAAAAAAATACTTCTGATATTTAATCTGTCTTCTTAAAAACACCATTTTTGAGTGCAAAACAAAAATAAAACCAAAACAGTACCAGGATTAGGTCTGGTTACCATGTTCTTATTATAAATGAGGCTCCTTTTGTGGTTGTTAAATTTCAGGCTTTTTTAATAAATTGAGATTGTTTTATTTAGAATATTAAACTTATAAATACATGATAAAACTGTTGAATGTCATGACTGATATAATAGATTTTATACTACCTGCCAGAGGTTTCTAAGTCTTTTCAATATTCAATAGGACTTTACTACCCACAACCTTACTCAGTCTTCTTGTTGATCTAGATATTCTCCTTGCCCTTGGCTTTTTTCTCCATGGGGGACAGATCCTTCTCTCTACTCAGAGACATGTCCCTGACATTTTCTTCTTTGTCCATCACTCTGTGGATCAGTTCTCCTGATTTCTCTCTTTTAATGTCCTTTCCTTCATCAGCTCAATTTATGCACCTAGTCTCTTGACCACTGCACACATATCAACTTGAACCTGTAATTTACTGAATACAATTTTTATTTAAACTTAGGTTGACTATTAACACAAAATCAATGATATAAGAATAACTAAGTGAGAATATACAACTTTAGAAAGAGAGTTAATCTATGAGGCAAGGAAGGAGGGAAAGAATAAGAGTATGGGAGCTATGTTTAGGAAGAAAGAAGGATACTGAAGGCAGAGGCACACAGAGATTGAGACTTGGGGAGAATGAATAGAGCTAGAGGGAGAGAGGTGTTATTGCTGACAAGATAGCAATAATAATTTCTTCCTCTCTTATGTATGTTACAATATAATTTGTAAGGATGTTAAACTGAATGTTCCTTGAGAGTAAGTACTCTGGTTTGGTCATTTTTGTGTCTATTAGAGTTCTTAGCACTTTATAATGCAAAAAAAATGTGCTCAGTGAATGTTTGGCAAATAAATAAATAAAAATAATACTTCTGCTTTCACTGTTCTCCCTGTTACAAAATACCCAGTGGAAGGAGATTTAGCACAACTCCATTTTAGTTTAGCATATAATCATTATTAACATTTGTTGAGTGATTATTAGGTACCAGGCATGGGGTAAGCACTTCCCACTTATCATCTAATTTAACTCCTACAACAGTTCTGTGAGTTAAGGAATATTATTTTTCCCAGTTTAGAGAGGTTAAGCGACTTGCCCAAGCTCACACAACTATATAAAGATGGAATAACCAACCCATTTTGATCTGACTCCTTATCATTTTATTTTTATATTTACTTGTCAAACTTGTCCCCTGAATATTACTACTAGGTTTTAGATCAACAAATAGACACAAATATTTCCACAAAAGTTTCTTTGCCTCATATTACTGGTAACCCTATAAAATAAATTGAAATTAAGATTTACATAATAAAGCATCCTTTGTTCATTGGTTTTTATATAAACTCTTTAAAATCAATTATTCAAAGCAAAATTGAATTAACCAGACATTGAAATAGCCTGTTTTGGATGTACTGTAGACATGGAAAGAAAAAAAAAAAAAAGGAGGAAAAAAAGATGACAATAAAATGAAGAAGTGAAAAAAAGTGTGGAAAAGGTTTCTTAACTAATGAGGAGGTTAGGTAGGTAGGAGGGGGATTAGTAAGAGCATGATGAAAGGACAAGTGGCTGGCAAGTCTGCTAAGTAATCACCAGATGTTAGTTTTTCATTTATCATACAAGAGTAAGTGGGATATGTCATTTGATTTCTTATGGCTGTGTCATCTTACACAGTGTACACATTGTTTTTTTCTGAAAGGGTATTCAATGTCAATGTGTCTTAATCTTATTTAGGTCATAAATCCCTTTGAAAGTCTGAAGGAAGCTGTAGGCCCTCTTTTCAAATGAACATATATTCCAAATCTTGCATACAATTTTTAAGGACTTCCCAGATTCTCTGAATCTCATCTGTAGGTATTAGGCTAAGAATCTGTAACCTTATTAGGGTTATGGGTCCCACTCCACATGGCTAACAAGATAAAGGAGTTAATTGGGGAAGAGGATGAGGGAGAAAAGATAGTAGCAAAACCCTTAAAATTTCACAACCCAAACCCCAGAAATACCATTATACACAATGTACTTCCTAAAATTATTCCCCAGCATCTAAAATCCCTAGTGGCAAAGGAGCTCTAAAGATAAACCTGATGATCTGCCAGTAAGGACATCTACTGAATTAAGGTTTTACTCACTAAAAGGATACTGTGTGGTATTAGCAGCAGTAATATGTTGGTAAATGTTTAACAACTAGCTCTCAGTGAGAAGGCCACCCTGATTCATAGTATTTGCTGATTTCCATTGTGTAAATAATCCAAGCAAGCCAATTTTAAGCTACCAATGAGCAGTCACTGAACACAGAAGCATATAATTACTTGTTATTTCCAACAGACAGATAATTAGATATAAATAACCTAAAGTGCATAGATGGTAAAATGTAGTAAAATAATGAGAACATTATGAGTTTTGGGTATAATTCTCTTTGCTTTTAATATATTTATTTAATAAGTTTATATAATTTATTTTTAAATAATAGTTGTGTTTAACAACCCTGTCTCCTCATATTTTTAAAATATTTTTATTTTGAAATAATTTTAGATTTACAGATGAATTGCAAATGTGGTACAGAGAGGTCCCTCATTCAGTTTTCCCTTTATTAACATCTTACAGTAATGTAAAGTGGAGTATTTGTCAAAACTAAAAAATGAACATTGGTACATTTTTATTAACTGGACTCCAGACTTCATTTGGACTTCCTCAGTTTTTCCATTAATGTCTTTCTTTTTTTTCTATTCCAGGGTTCAGCCCAGAATATCACATTGCATTTAATAATTATGCCTTCTTAGTCTCCTTTGGTCTATGACAGTTTCTCAATCTTTCCTTTTTTTCTTTTGATCTTGAGAGTTTTGAGGAGTCCTGGTCAGATGCTTTGTAAAATGTAGCTCAATTTGGGTTTGTCTGATGTGATCCTTAGGCCTAGACAGGGGTTATGGGTTTTGGAGAAGAATACAATAGAGGTGAAGTGCCTGTCCATATTATATGTCATCATAGTATATCGGGGTATATGATATCAACATGCAATCATTGGTGATATTGATCTTGATTACCTGCTTAAGGTGGTATCTGACAGGTTCCTCCACTTTGAAGATATTGTCAGCTCAGGCTGCTATAATAAAATACTGTAGACTGGATACCTTAAGCAACAGACATTGATTTCTTAGAGTTCTGAAGATTGGGAATTCTAAGATCAAGGTCCTGAGAGATTCAAATCTTGATGAGGGCCCTCTTCCTGTCTTTTAGATGGCCACCTTCTTGCTGTGTTCATATAACATCTTTGTGAGTACACTGGGAGTGAGATCTCTGTCTTCCTCTTCCTATATGGGCATTAATCCTATTATGTGGGTCCAACCCTCATGACCTAATCTGAACCTATTACCTTCTAAAAGCCTCACTTCCAAATACCATCACATTGGTGGATAAAGTTTCAATATATGGATTTGGAAGGGGGACAAAAACTTTCACCCCATAACCCATAACAGTTACTATATTTCCCTTTATTTACTTCATTTTTGGAAGGGAGTCACTAAGTTCAGCCCATATCCAAGGGGTGGAGATAAGTTCTACCTCCTTGAAGAGGGAAGTATCTATGAGGGTGAGTCAAAAATTATCTGCACTCTGGTTGTAGAATTTATTTAAATTAACTTTTAGAAAAGACAAATGCATCATTTTTTGACATAATCTCCTTGCTTTTCAATACACTTTGTCCATCTATCAACAAGCTTCCATATTCCTTCATTAAAAAATGTTTTAGGCTGAGCTGTGAGCCACAAATGCACCACTGTCTTCACTTCTTCATCAAAAGTGAATCTTCATCCTCGTAGGACTGCTTTCAGGGGACCAAACAGATGAAAGTTTGATGGAGCAAGATCAGGACTATAGGGAGGATGCTTTAATATCTCAAAGTGAAGTTTTTGCAGAGTGTTGACAGTATGGGCAGAAGTGTGTAGATGTACATTGTCATGCAAGATCACAACACCCTTGGATAGCAGTCCTCTGTGTTTAATCTGAAATTTATTTAGCCTTCATTTCTTCAATAAGCATCTCACTGTAATGAGTACTGTCAATTGTTGAGCTTTTTCCTGATAATGTTCCTATACTGGCCCTTGAGAATCCCAGAAAACTGTAAGCATCAGTTTTCCAGCTGATGGATAAATTTTGAATTTTTTCTTGGTCGGCAATTGAGGATGTTTCCATTCCATACTCTGTCATTTACTCTCAGGCTCGTAGTGATGAATCCATGCCTTGTCACCAGTCATGATTCTCTTAAAGAAACTTTCACCTTCCTTAGAGTATTGGTCCAAATTTTGCTTGCAGATATCCAAATGCTTCTGTTTATGCTCTTCCGTGAGTTGTTTTGGTACCCATCTCACACACAGTTTTTGAAACCTAAGTCTGTCTTGGATTACTTCATTTTGAGGTGTTAAAGCATCCTCCCTATAGTCTTGATCTTGCTCCATCGGACTTTCACCTGTTTGGACCCCTGAAAGCAGTCCTACAAGGATGAAGATTCACTTCTGATGAAGTGAAGACAGTGGTGCATTTGCGGCTCACAGCTCAGCCTAAACATTTTTTAGTGAGGGAATATGAAAGCTTGTTGACAGATGGACAAAGCATATTGAAAAGCAAGGAGATTATGTCAAAAAATGATGTATTTGTCTTTTCTAAAAGCTAAGTAAATTCTACAGCCAGAATGCGGATAATTTTTGACTCACTCTCATACATATATCTACTCTTTTTTTTTAAATGTATTTATTTATTTATTTATTTATTTATTTATTTATTTATTTATTTATTTTATCAGCTGTGTTGGGTCTTTTTTGCTGTGCACAGGCTTTCTTTAGTTGCCATGAGTGGGGGCTACTCTTCATTGTGGTGCATGGGCTCCTCATTGCCGTGGCTTGTCTTGTTGTGGAGCACAGGCTCTACGCACATGAGCTTCAGTAGTTGCAGCACATGGGCTCAATAGCTGTGGCTCACGGGCTCCAAAGAGCAGGCTCAGTAGTTGTGGAGCACAGGGTCAGTTGCTCCACAGCATGTGGGATCTTCCTGGAGCAGGGATCGAACCCGTGTCTCCTGCATTGGCAGGTGGATTCTTAACCACTGCACCACCTAGGAAGCCCTATATCTACTCTTTTTTTAAAAAAATAAATTTATTTGTTTGTTTATTTATTTATTTATTGGCTGTGTTGGGTCTTCATTGCTGCACACGGGCTTTCTCTAGTTGCAGCGAGTGGAGGCTACTCTTCATTGTAGTGTATGGGCTTCCCATTGCAGTGGCTTCTCTTGTTGCAGAACATAGGCTCAAGGTGTATGGGCTTCAATAGTTGTGGCATACAGGCTCAATAGTTGTGTCTCATGGGCTCTAGAGAGCAGGCTCAATAGTTGTGGCATATGGGCTTAATTGCTCCATGGCATGTGGGATCTTCCTGGAGCAGAGATCTAACCCATGTCCTCCATATTGGCAGGTGGATTCTCAACCACTTCACCACCTAGGAAGTCCATATCCACTCTTTTTTAGATTCTTTTCCCATTTAAGCCATTACAGAATATTGAGTAGAGTTCCCTGTGCTATACAGCAGGTTCTTATTGGCTATCTATTTTATATATAGTAGTGTGTATTTGTCAGTCTCAATCTCTTAGTTTATTTCTCCCACCTGAACTCCTGGCAACCATAAGTTTGTTTTCTATATAAGAGACTCTACTTCTGTTTTATAAATAAGTTTATTTGTACCCTTTTTTTTTCTTTTCTTTTTTTTAGATTCCATCAATCTGACCTTTAAGCTGAAACTTCACTATATTTCTCTAGGACTATTAAACAGATTCCAAATTAGTCTTTGTAGCATAAATCTCTCCCTACTCTGGTCCATTCTCTATGCAGTTTAACACAGCTTTATTTCTAAAATGAAATTTTATCACATCATTTTTTTTTCATAAAGAATTTCACCAACTTTCTTTTGTATACAAGATGTTATCCAGACTCTTCAGAAAGACATAGAGACAAGGTCAAAAGCTACTTCTCTATCTTTATTTTTTGCTACACTGCACAGGGGGAGCTGACTTTAAAAATTTTTTATTGGATTATAGTTGCTTTACAATGTTTTATTAGTTTCTACTGTACAGCAAAGTGAATCAGCTATAGCTGATACATATATGTATACACATATCCCCTTTTTTTGGATTTCCTTTCCATTTAGGTTGCCACTAAGCAGTGAGTAGAGTTCCCTGTGCTATACAGTAGAGGGAGTTCACTTTTAATAGAAGATTATAATTCTCCTGCCAGATAACATATGAAGTATGGGAATTCACACAAGATCACTAATCAGAAATGAAGATGGGAGGTGAAATCTTTTGAAGATTAACATGATTTAGATTTTATGAAATAAATTTTAATTAAAAAATGCCATGGTAATTTTGTCATGATCTCGCTGCAAAGATGTTGATGGTAGTGGTGGTGGTGATGAAGCCAGAGATAAATTCTATATCCAACCTGAGAGGTGATGGTGAAGGATATAGGTGAATCCAAAATAAATTATTGGAGTTCACTGCACTGTCAGGACATCCTGCACATATCTCTAACCAGCATGTAATTTCATTGTATTGTAATAATTTAATTAATTACTTAACTACTTGCGTGCAAGGAGTATGCATTTTTTTCTCTGACAATTAGTAGGCATTCAACAGTATTTATTTTTTGAATGGACGAAGATACCAAGAGCCACATTATAAAATATCCACATAATACAAAAGAAAGCAGTAAAGGAGAAAGAGGAATGAAAGGAATCAGACATATAGAAAACCAAAAGTAAAATGCCAAACATAAATCCAAATATATCAGTAATAACATTGAACATAAATGGACTAGATGATCCAATCAAAAGGTAGAGATTGTCAGACTGGATTAAAAAATTAGATCCAACTATATGCTGCCTTTAAGAGGAACACTGTATGTTCAAAGATTCAAATACATTGAAAGCAAAATGATGGGAAAATATACTTTTTTGCAAACAGTAATCACAAGAAACCTAGAAGGATTATACTATTATAATAATTATAAATATATATACACCTAATAATACAGCAAAAAATACATGAAACAAAACTGACAGAAGTGAAAGGAGAAATAAACAATTCATCAATAATTGGAGACCTCAATACCTCACTTTTCATAATAGAATAACTAGAATGAAAATCAAGAGGGAAATAGAATTTGTTTTGCACATTAATGAACATATATATGTGTTTTGTTCCTGAATTTTTTTTCCCCTTACACTGGAAGTGGTTATTCTTTGCTTTCTGTGTATTAAGGAATCTTTTTAAATTTTTTATATTTATTTATTTAGTTTATTTATTGGCTGCATTGGGTCTTTGTTTCTACACATGGGCTTTCTCTGGTTGTGGCGAGCAGGGGCTACTCTTCATTGCAGTGTTCAGGCTTCTCATTGAGGTGACTTCTCTTGTTGAAGAGCATGGGGTCTAGGCACACGGGCTTCAATAGTTGCAATATGTGGGCTCAGTAGTTGTGGCTCGTGGGCTCTAGAGTGCAGACTCAGTAGTTGTGGTACATGGGCTTAATTGCTCCACAGCATGTGGGATCTTCCCGGACCAGGGTTCAAATCCCATGTCCCCTGCATTGGCAGGCGTATTCTTAACCACTACACCACCAGGGAAATCCTAGAAATAGAAATCTTGAACAACACTAGAACCCAGTCAGACCTAACAGAAATCTATGGAACACTCCATCCAACTGCAGAATATAAATTATTCTCAAGTGCACAATGAAACTTTCTCCAGGATAAACCATATGCTAAGCCATGACAAATAATAAAACAAACCACAATACATTTAAAAGGAAAAAATAATAATGAAAAGTATATTCTCTGACCACAATAGAATGAAGTTAGAAATCAATAACAGAAAAAAAGTTGGGAAACCACAAATATCTGAATATTTAAAAACATACTCTCTCTCTCTCTCTCTCTCTCTCTCTTTTGTTTTTGGCCATGCCACGTGGCTTGCAGGATCTTAGTTCCCCTACCAGAGATGGAGCCCTGGCCCCAGCAGTGAAAGTGCTGAGTCCTTACCAGTGAACCACCAGGGAATTCCCAAAACATACTCTTAAATAACCAATGGGTTAAAGAGGTCAAAGGGAAATTAGAAAATAATTTGAGAAGAATTAAAATAAAGACACAACATACAGAAACTTACAAGATGAAGCTGTCAGTTATTGGAGATAATTTTTTATTTATAAATACCTTTATTAAGGAAGAAGAAAGACAGGAAATCAATAACCTCATCTTCTACTTTAAGATACTGGAGAAAGAGAAGAAAAATAAACCTGATGCATGAAGAAGGAAGAATATAATAAAGATTAGAATAAAAATTGATAAAGTAGAGAATAGAAATACAATAGAAAAAACAATGAAGCTACAAACTGGTTATTTGAAAGAGATTTTTAAAAATGACAAATCTATGTACCCCAATGTTCATAGCAACATTATTTACAATTGTCAAGATATGAAAGCAACCTAAGTTGCCATCAACAGATGCATGGATAAAGAAGATGTGGTATGTATATATACAATGGAATACTGCTCAGTCATAAAAAAGGATGAAATTTTGCTATTTGCAACAACATGGATGGACTTGGGGGTATTATGCTAAGTGAAATGTCAGACAGAGAAAGACAAATACTGTATAATATCACTAATATGTGGAATCTAAAAAAAATACAAATAAGTAGTGAATATAACAAAAAAGAAACAGACACAGATATAGAGAACTAACTAGTAGTTACCACTGGGGAGAGGAAAGGGGGAGGGGCAATATAGGGGTAGGGGATTAAGAAGTACAAACTATTATGTATAAAAATAAGCTACAAGGATATATTGTAGAACACATGGAATATAGCTAATATTTTATAATAACTAAAATTGGAGTATAACCTTTAAAAATCATGAATTACTATATTGTACATCTCTAACATATCATATTGTACATCAACTATATTTCAATAAAAAATAACAAACCATTAGCAAGATTGATCAAGAATAAAAGAGAGAAGGCTCAAATTACTAGAATCAAAAATGAAAGCAGGACATATTGCTACCAAACCTACAGAAGTAAAAAGGACTCTGAAGGAATCTATAAATAAGCTGTGCCAATAAATTAGATAACTTAGATGAAATAGACAAAATTAGAAAAACAAAAACTATCAAAACAGTCTGGAAAAGAATAGATAATCTCAATAGACCTATAACAAGTAAGGTAATTGTATTTTTTTTCAATTTTAAGTGATTTTATTTGACACATTTGGGATTAACACTCCCTTACTTTATTTAAAAAATTAATTAATTAATTTTATTTTCTGTGTTGGGTTTTCATTGCTGCCCAAGGGCTTCCTCTAGTTGTGGCAAGCAGGGGCTACTCTTCATCATGGTTCATGGTCTCCTCATTGTGGTGGCCTCTCTTGTTGTGGAGCACGGGCTATAGGTGCATAGGCTTCAGTAGTTGTGGCACATGGGCTCAATAGTTGTGGCTCATGGGCTTTAGAGCACAGGCTCAATAGTTGTGATACATGGGCTTAGTTGCTCCATGGCATGTGGTATCTTTCTGGAGCAGGGCTTGAACCCATGTCCCCTGCATTGACAGGTGGATTCTCAACCACTGCACCACCTAGGAAGTCCCTTGTATTGTATTTTTAATTATAATACTACACAAAAATTAAATCCCAGGCCTATATGGCTTCATTGCTAACTTTTACCAAACAGTTAAAGAAGAAATAATACTAATTCTTAGCAAACGCCTTCAAAAAATAGAAGTGGAGCAAACCCAACATCTCTTATGATATAGATGCAAAAGTCCTCAACAAAATATTAGCAACTGAATTTAGCAACATATAAAACTAATTATATGCAATGACCACCATGATTCTAGTCCTTGCATATTCCAGAAATACAAGGTTTGTTCAACATCTGAAAGTCAATTAATGCAACACACCATATCAATATAATGCAAAATAAATAATCTATGGATCATCTTATTACATGCAGAAAAAGCATATGACAAAATATGACACACTTTATGACAAAAACACTCAGAAAACTAGGAGAAGAAGGGAATTACTTCAACCTGACAAAGGAGATAAAGGATAAGGATGAAAATCAACAGCTAACATCATATGTAATGGTAAAAGGCTGTCTTCCTAAAGTCAGGAACAAGACAAATATTTCCTCTCTGACCACTTTTATTCAGCATTGTGGTGGAGGGTCTAGCTGGGGCAAGTAGGCAAGAAAAAGAAATAAAAGGCATTGAGATTGGAAAGAAAGAAGTAAAACAGTCTCTATTGACAGAGGACATGATATTATATGTAGAAAATTCTAAAGAATCAGCAAAAAATATTAAAACTAATAAAAGAGTTTCACAAACATGCTGGATACAAGATCAATACACAAAAATCAATTGTATTTTTATAAACTAGTAATGAACAATTCAAAAATGAAACAAAGAAATCAATGTACAATACCATCTAAAAGAATAAAATGTTTAAGGATTAAGTTTAACCAAAAGAGTGCAAAACTTATACTCTATAAGAGCAAAACATTGTGAAAAGACGTTAGAGAAGACCTAAAAAATTGAAAAGCATCTCATGTTCATGGAATGTAAGAGTTAATATTGTTGAGAGCAAGACTTCCCAAATTGATCTAAAGATTCAACACAATTCCTGTCAGAATCCAAGCTAATTATTTTTGGCAGAAATCAAGAAACTGATTTTAAAATTCATATGAAAATGTAAGGGACCCAGGAGAGCTAAAACAATCTTGAAAAAGAAGCACAAAGTTGGAGGATTCATTCTTCAAAGCTTACTAGAAAACAATGATAATCAAACCAGTGTGGTACTGGATAAGGATAGACATATAGATTAGTGGAATAGAATTGAAAGACCAGATATAAACTTTCACATCTATAATTAATTTATTTTTTAAAATATTTTTATTTTTAAGGTGAAATTCACATAGCATAAATTAGCCATTTTAAATTGTAGAATTCAGTGACATTTAATATATTCACAATAATGTGTAACAACTTCTACCTAGTTTTAAAATATTGTTACCACCTGAAGAAGAAACATGTTACCTTTCCAGTCATTCTCTATTCTCTACACTTCCAACCCCTGGTTACCAACAATCTGCTTTCTGTCTTTATGGATTTATCTATTTTGAATATTTAATATAAATGGACTCCTATATATGACATTTTGTGTCTGGTTTCTTTGATTAACATAATGATTTTAATGTCTATTCCAGTTGTAGAATGTGTAAGTACCTCATTCTTTTTTTTTAGTGTCTAAGTAATATTCTATCATGTGTAAATACATTTTTGTTTATCCCTTTATTCATTGATGTTCATATGGGTTGTTTCCACCTTTTGGTTATTGTGAATAGCACTGCTATGAACATTTGTGTACAAGTATTTGCTTAAGTATCTGATTTCAATTCTTTTGGGTATATACCTAGAAGTATAGTTACTGGGTCACATAGTCATTTCATGTTTAATTTCTGAGTAGCCACTAAACTATTTTCCACAGCAGCTGCACCATTTTACATTCCCACCAGCAATGTATGAGGGTTCCAATTTTTTTCATATCTTCATCAACACTTCTAATTTGTCATTTTTTAAAAATTATATTTATCCTAGTGGGTGTAAAGTGGTATCTCATTATGACAATTTGTTTCCCTAATGACTAATTATATTGATTATCTTTTCACATGTTTATTGGTCATTTATACATCTTCTTTGTATAAATGTCTATTCAAGTACTTTGCCCATTTTAACTTGGATTGTTTGTTTTTAACTGTTAACATAAAATCTCTTTATATACTCTGGATATTAGACTCTTGACAGATGCATGGTTTGAAAATAGTTTCTCCCATTCTGTGGTTTGTCTTTTCACTTTCTTGATAGTGTCCTTTGAGGCAAAAATGATTTTAATTCGATGAAGTCCAGTTTATTTTTTATTTTGTGCCTCATGCTTTTGGTGTCATATCTAAAAATTAATTCCCTAATCCAAAGTCAGAATGTTTACACCTATGCCTTTTTCCTGAGTTTTATAGTGTCAGCTTTCAAATTTATATATTTAATCCATTAGTTATTTTTGTATATGTTGTAAGACAGGAGTCTAACTTCATTCTTTTGCATGTGGGTATCCAGTTATCCCAGAACCATTTGTTGAAAAGACTATTCTTTCATCTTTGAATGATCTTGGTTTTAAGGGGGTGGTATTCAAAACCAGATATTTGATAGTATTGCAAGATACAACCAATAATTTTTCAAGTTTTTAAAACTAGGACCTTAAGTATGTAAGTAAGTAAGTAACGTGGAAAAGGAATATTGAAGAATAGCAGTACATATGCTCTATGAATGTGATTATAAACAGAATTTACTAAGCATGAAATTAAGCATTAATAATGAATTACAGCCTTTTGGGATCAAGTACGAGGTCGAGGAGGTTATTCTTTGTGGTCCTTTGTGCCACGATCGAGGGAGGAACCGGCCCTGGAAGGGGCTGGGAAGGTGGCCCAAACTCACCGGCCGACCTAGCCCCAGGGTCCAGCCTTCACCTGAGCCCCACCTTGGTCCTCAGCGTTTCACATGTTTCTGCCTGAACCTCCAGATCTGCTTCTCCCAATAGGACCATCGGTGACTGGGCTGGAGACCTTGAGGTAAATCAGCATCAGTCTAGGGACTCTGGTGCCCTCACTCGGATCCCTGGATTCAAAGTTGCTCAGCATGGCAAGATCCCCTTCTAAGCCAGAAGAAACACCTCTGAAATGTATCCTTAAGAACTGAAACCTTTTAAAATTACAAGGGTGAGTCAAAAATTATTCGCACTCTGGTTATATTAGAACTTCTGTTGGCCGCACTGTCTTAACAGTGCTTTCTGTTCAAAGCTATTATCTCCCTAGTCACTGCTGTGCAAGTGTGAACGTGTTACATCAGTTCATTTGTAACTGCTGGTGTGAGCAAAAATGGATGCCCCACTTGTGATTTGCAAGAAAGAAGATCAGCGTGCAGTGATTCGTTTTTTGTGGTCTGAGGGTGTACCTGGTGCCGTTATTTAATGAAGACTTTGTGCGCAGTATGGAAAAAGTGTTTTGTCATGAAGAAGTGTGTATGAATGGATAGAGAAGTTCAAGGAAGGTCGCACAAGTGTTAGCCATCAAGAAGGAGCTGGACGCCCATCCACATCCACAGCTGATGACAACATTGAGCGTACACGTGAAATGATTCTGTCAAATAGACAAGTGACAGTGGATTACGTGGCAAATCATTTGCAAGTTAGCCATGGTTCTGCCTATGAAATAATCCATGACAGACTTAGGTTTCGAAAAGTTTGTACAAAATGGGTACCAAAACAACTCACAGAAGAGCATAAATAGAAGCGTTTGGATAGCTACAAACCAAATTTGGTCCAATAATATGAGGAAGGTAAAAGTTTCTTAAAGAGAATCATTACTGCTGACAAGACATGGATTCATCACCATGAGCCTGAGTAAATGGCAGAGTGTGGAATGGAAACGTTCTCAATCGCCGACCAAGAAAAAGTTCAAAAGTCAACCATCAGCTGGAAAATTGATGCTTACTGTTTTCTGGGGTTCTCAAGGGCCAGTATTGGAACATTATCAGGAAAAAGGTTCAGCAGTCAACTGTTTTGTTACAGTGAGATGCTTATTAAAGAGCTGAAGCCTAAACTCGGATTAAACGCAGGGGACTGCTATCCAAGGGCAATATGATCTTGCATGACAATACACTTCTGCCCACACTGTCCACACTCTGCAACAACGTCTGTTTTGAGGTGTTAAAGCGTCCTCCCTATAGTCCTGATCTTGCTCCATCGGACTTTCACCTGTTTGGTCTCCTGAAAGCAGCCCTACGAGGAGAAAGATTCACTTCTTCATCAGAAGTGAATCCAGTGCATTCATGGCTTGCAGCTCAGCCTAAAACATTTTTTAATGAGGGAATATGAAAGCTTGTTGACAGATGGACAAAGTATATGGAAAAGTGAGGAGATTATGTCAAAATGATGTATTCATCTTTTCTAAAAGTTAAATTCTACAGGGACTTCCCTGGTGGTGCAGTTGTTAAGAACCTGCCTGCCAGTGCAGGAGACATGGGTTCAATCTCTGGTCTGGGATGATATCACATGTGGTGGAGCAGCTAAGCCTGTGTGCCACAGCTACTGAGCCCTCATGCTGCAGCTACTGAAGTCTGTGCCCTACAGCTTGTGCTCCCCAACAAGAGAAGCCACTGCATTGGGTAGCCCCTGCTCACCACAACTAGACAAAAAAACTGGTGTGCAGTAACAAAGACCCAACACAACCAAAAATAATTTTCAGTGAAGAAAATAATTCTGAGCAAATTCCATGAAGTTAAAAAACAATAAAATAAAATAAATTCTAAAAAAAATAATGAATTACATGTCTTATTTCACTGTATATATAAATAAATCATGTGAGAATAAGTTCTATTCTGACCACCAACACAGGTGTCATTCACTATTATCTAATCTCTTTCCTGCCATGAAACTTTATTCCATTCTTCTGTGTTGGTTTGTCTCATAAAGCTATGTCGATTTTTGCAGCTGAAATACTTTCCCCCCTCTTAAAGTTCCACGGGTCTTGTCTTAGGGCCTCTATAGGAAGCTTATAGAGTTCTGATACAAATAGTTCTGTTTTTCCATCCCCCCTCTTTCCTTTTCTTTCCTAATTACTCCTACTTTATCTTGTTCCTTTTATTTTCATTGTTTTCTTTTCTCTTTTCTCTTTGTTCTGTGTGCTTCACTTTACTTTCATACAGTTGTCATTTTTTGCTATTTCTTTATGCCTGTAATGAATAGGTGAGTGAACCTATTTATTATCCCTCATTGTGAAGGTAAAAGATTGACTTTCTAACAAAGCCATCATAAATAATTGTTGCAGGAAAGAAATTTACCATATTTATCATTTTCTGATTCCTGCTTGATCTTAAACATCCTTAATCCTGCTAGTATCAAAGCTGGGACCACTTGTTCCCACCTGCAGGTTTAGCCTGGAACCATTGATTTTAGAATATAAGGCTTTAAAAATAGACATCCTAGCACTCTATGACTCAGCATCAAGTTACTCATGCTACTTATTTGGCCCTGAAATTATGATCCTTTGGATAAATGCTCTTGTGATTTGTTCACTTTGTCCCCTTCTTGCCAATTCTGGTAACCCAGTTTCCCAAGTTACTTTTTGAGCCTGAGTCCCTACCTTGGTACCTTGCCTTCTACTTCAGTCTGCTAGGACTGGATTTGTGTTTTGCTTCTGTCCACTCCCCCTTCTTCCCTGGAGTTCTTCTTTCTGAAGCCCAGGACAGTAGCCAAGTCCATGTTAACTTGCTGATGGTCTACTTAGACTTCTGTATTGGAATCCTGAATCTCTTTTCTCTGCTCAGCTGGCCTGATGGGAATTACCATTGTCTTATAAGCAAAT
The DNA here is from genome assembly GCF_030028045.1 of Hippopotamus amphibius kiboko. Classification (NCBI taxonomy): domain Eukaryota; kingdom Metazoa; phylum Chordata; class Mammalia; order Artiodactyla; family Hippopotamidae; genus Hippopotamus; species Hippopotamus amphibius. Next base: position 68,679,128 of record NC_080203.1, on the reverse strand, counting down.
AACCTCACGTTCACTATTCTCAAACTTCAGTGTGCATATAAATTACTTGTGGCAAGTATTAGAATTGCAGATTCCTGTATTCTATGATTTGAGATTTTGATTAAGTTTGAGGAAAAGCCCAGGACTTTTAATTTTTTTTATATTTTTATTCTTTTTATTGAAGTATAGTTGATTTACAATGTTGTGTTGGTTTCTGGTATACAGCAAAGTGATTAAGTTATCTATCTATCTATCTATCTATCTATCTATCTATCTATCTATCTATGTAAAACTGAATATATATATAACTGAATATATAACTGTATATATATACATATTCTTTTTCATTTTTCCATTATGTTTTATCACAGAATATTGAATATAGTTCACTGTGTATACAGTAGGACATTGTGGCAAGGCTTTTAATTTTTAACAAACTCTTCTGGTGATTCTGATGTCAGTGGTCAGTAGACCATACTTTGAGAGACATTGTAACTTACAATTATGGCTTGCCAATAAAACGTTTACCAATATCTATTGTCATATTATTTGGATGCTACTTCTGAATTGAACTTCACAGAGTCTAAAGGGCTAGATCTGTATTCTCTGCCTGTCATACCTGATGATTTCTGCCTGTGAGGTTTGCTGAGACCTCAATAGCTGGTTTCTTTTTTTAAATTTTTTTATTGGAGTATAGTTGATTTACAATGTTGGGTTTGTTTCAGGTGTACAGCAAAGTGAATCAGTTATACATATACATATATCCACTCTTTTTTAGATTTTTTTCTCATATAGGCCTTTACAGAATGTTGAGTAGAGTTCCCTGTGCTATACAGTACATTTTATTAGTTACCTATTTTATATATAGTAGTGTGTATATGTCAATCCCAGTCTCCCTATTTATCTCTCCCCCCCTTACCCCCTGGTAACTATAAGTTTGTTTTGTACATCTGTGACTCTTTCTGTTTTGTGAATAAGTTCATTTGTACTGTTTTAGATTTCACATACAAACAATCTTATATGTTACTTGCCTTTCTCTGTCTGACTTACTTCACTCAGTATGACAATCTAAGTGTCAGCCATGTTGCTGCAAATGCCATTATTTCATTCTTTTCATATTTTCTATTTCTTCTTGCTTCAGACTTGGAAGGCTGTACTTTTCTTAGAATTTGTCCATTTCTTCCAGGTTATCCAATTTATTGGCATATAGTTGCTTGTAGTAGTCTCTCACGATCATTTATATTTCTGCAATGTCAGTTATTACTTTTTCATTTCTGAATCTGTTGATTCGAGTCTTCTCCCTTTTTTTTCTAATGAGTCTGGCTAATGGTTTATCAATTTTGTTTATCTTCTCAAAGAAACAGCTTTCAGTTTTATTGATCTTTGCTATTGTTTTCTTCATTTCTTTTTCATTTATTTCTAATCTGATCTTTATAATTTCTTTCCTTCTGCTAACTTTGGGATTTTTTTTTTTGTTCTTCTTTCTCTAATTGCTTTAGGTGTAAGGATAGGTTGTTTATTTGAAATTTTTCTTGTTTCTTGAGGTAGGATTGTATTACTATAAACATCCCTGTTACAACTGCTTTTGCTGTATCCCATAGGTTTTGGGTCATCATGTTTTCATTGTCATTTTTTCTAGGTAATTTTTGATTTCCTCTCTGATTTCTTCAGTGATTTCTTGGTTGTTTAATAGCGTATTTTTAGCCTCCATGTGTTTGTATTTTTTAACAGTTTTTTTTCCTGTAATTGATATCTAGTCTCATGGTGTTGTTATCAGAGAAGATGATTGATATGATTTCAATTTTCTTGAATTTACCAAGGCTTGATTTGTGACCCAAGATATGATCTATCCTGGAGAATGTTTCATGTGCACTTGAGAAGAAAGTGTATCTGTAGTTTTTGGATGTTATGTCCTATAAATATCAATTAAGTCGAGATGGTCTAATGTGTCATTTAAAGCTTGTGTTTCCTTATTTATTTTCTGTTTGGAGGATCTCTCCATTGGTGTAAGTGGGGTGTTAAAGTGTCCTACTATTAATGTCTTACTGTCCATTTCCCCTTTTATGGCTGTTAGCATTTGCCTTATGTATTGAGGTGCTCCTATGTTGGGGGCATAGATATTTACAATTGTTATATATTCTTCTTGGATTGATCCCTTGATCATTATGTAATGTCCTTCTTTCTCTCTTTTAAGAGTTTTTACTTTTTGTCTAATAGCTCTGATATGAGTATTGCTACTCCAGCTTTCTTTTGACTTCCATTTGGACTGAATATCTTTTTCCATTCCCTTACTTTCAGTCTGTATGTGTCCCTAGGTCTGAAGTGCATTTCTCGTAGGCAGCATATAGAAGGGTCTTGTTTTTGTATCCATTCAGCCAGTCTGTGTCTTTTGGTTGGAGCATTTAATCCATTTACATTTAAGGTAATTATTGCCATGTATGTTCCTATTACCATTTTCTTAATTGTTTTGGGTTTGTTTTTGTAGGTCTTTTCCTTCTCTTTTGTTTCCTGCCTAGAGGAGTTCCTTTAGCAGTTGTTGTAAGGCTGGTTTGGTGGTGCTGAATTCTCTTAACTTTTGCTTGTCTGTAAAGCTTTTGATTTCTCCATTGAATCTGAATGAGATTCTTGATGGGTTAGAGTATTCTTAGCTGTACGTTTTTCTCTTTCAATGCTTTAATTATCTCCTGCCACTCCCTTCTGGCCTGCAGAGTTACTGCAGAAAGATCTGATGTTATCCTCATGGATTTTCCCTTACATGTTATTTGTTGCTTTTCTCTTGCTGCTTTCAATATTTTGTCTTTGTGTTTAATTTTTGTTAGTTTGATTAATATGTGCCTCAGTGTATTTCTCCTTGGGTTTATTCTGTATGGGACTCTCTGTGCTTCTTGGACTTTTTAATTTCCTTTCCCATGTTGGGGAAGTTTTCCAGTATAACCTCTTCAAATATTTTCTCAGACCCTTTATTTTTTTTCCTCTTCTTCTGGGATGCTTATGATTCAAATATTGGTGTGCTTAATGTTGTCACCAAGGTCTCTGAGGCTGCCTTCCATTTTTTTATTCTTTTTTCTTTTTCTTGCTCTGTGGAAGTTATTTCCCCCATTCTATCTTCCAACTCACTTATTCGTTCTTCTGCCTCAGTTATTCTGTTGTTTACACCATGTTGAGTTTTTTTAATTTCAATTATTGTGTTGTTCATTACTGTTTGTTTGCTCTTTAGTTCTTCTAAGTCCTTATTAAATGTTTCTTGTATTTTTTCTATTTTGTTTTTGAGATTTTGGATCATCTTTATTATCATTACTCTGAATTTTTTTTTCAGACAATTTTCCTAATTCCTCTTCATTTATTTGGTGTTGTGGGTTTTAATCTTGCTCCTTTTCCTGCAAGGCATTTCTCTGTTTTCTCATTTTCTGTCATGCTATCTGCTTTCCCTATGCTGCCTAGTAGTAATTCTTCTTGTTTCTGCTCTCTGCCCCCTGTGGTGGGGTTGTTCCAGTGTCTTGAGTAGGCTTCCTGGTGGGAGGGTCTGCTTTCTGGTGTGTGGATCTGAGTCTTTTCCCTCTGATGAGCAGGGCCATGTCAGATGGTGTGTTTTAGTGTATCTCTGAGCTTAATATGGCTTTAGGTAATCTGTGTGCTCTTGGGCTCTTGGGTGGGTTTGTGTTCCTTCTTGTTTGTAGTTTGGTGTGAGGTATCCAGCACTTGGCAGTTGCAGACAGTTGGGTAAACCTGGGTCTTAGACTCTCATAGAGGTCTCCATGAGAATTCTCTGTGGTTAATCTTCCCTGTGGCTGAGGACTCTCTAGTGTTCTAGCATTCTGGACTCAGTGCTCCCTCCCCAGAACCTCCAACTTGACTTCTGGTCGAGGAATCTAGACTCCAGAGGTTGATTTTCCTGGCAATAAAGAAGATTAAAAAAGACTATCCAAGCCTCAGACTAATGTCAAAAGATTAAATCAAACAAATACTAAATCAAGGAAACACCTACATGCACAAGAAACACAAAAACTGAACCCAATAGAACATAAAGCCCTAGAACAACCTGATAGAAGAACCCCAGAACACAATCAGACAATCAAGGAGAAAACCAACAAAAATTCAAAAGAAAACAAGACAAAAAAAAAAAACATAAAAATGCAAAACCAGGGAAATTGTGAAAGCGATGATCAAATATAACAAAGAGCAAGAGAACAACCAGACAGACTGAAGATCCTCAAAACAAAATAAAAGAATATAATTAGAACTAAGATAAAAGGAAGAGCTAATAATGAAAACCAAAGCAGTGTGTCATCTGAAGAATAAAGCCTGGAAACCAAGCAGACCAATAATATTGGGTAAAAGTATAAGGAGATAAAATAAACTAAAAAGGGATAGAACACAGAGCAACACAAGAGTGTAGTATGACTGGAAATATAAAAAGAAAAATAAAAAATATAGAAATGTATAAAAGATAAAGAAGCAAAGAAAATAGGAGAGATAAACTCAGCACTATAAAAATGCTAGCTAGAAATAGAAATATATAAAAAGGCTAAGAATAAAAATAGAAGTAAAAAATAGAATAAAAAATATGTTCTAAAATGTGACGATCCCTTAAGACTAAGTTAGTAATTAAAAAAGAAAAAAAAGCTAGAACTGACCATGGAATGGATCAGGTCAATAGAATTAATAATAATAATTCTGTTTCCTTGGGTTCTCAGCTGAAAGTGTCCTTGTACCCACTTTGGGCCTCAGGCCACCTTTGCTTCCTCTTAGAGGCCCTCTTCTGCCTCTGGGTTGGACTCTGGACATTCTGTGAATCCTATGGGGTCCACTTAGGCTCTGATCTGGTCCAATTCCTGTGTGTGCTTGCTCCCATAGTCCACAGCTGCCAGAGTTAGAACTTTTTCATTTGTGGGAACATTCATTGTTTACTCAGATATTGCAAAGACATATGGTCTACCTAGCTGATCACAGGGATTTAGTCTGCAGTGTGTATATCTGATGGAAAGATTTTAGAATCTCTTCCTTAGTCCCCCATCCCTGGGGTTCAGCCTTTGTTTTGTCCCTGCTTCTGTGTGTGGTCTAGCTGCCAGAGTCTAGTCCTGAGGGTGCCTTGGAGCTCTTTGAGTCTGCCTCAGTGAGGGTTTCCTTCATTGTTCACCTGAAGATGGAGGTGTGGAGGGAGAGAGAGGCTTTGATAGTGGCTACTCTCCCTGCATGTGACTCAACAGTAGCACCCTGCTTGGATCACAGAAGCCCTGGGGGTGATGCCAAATGTGCAAGGATGCCAGTGGCCATAGGCATAGGAAATCTGGCCTTAGTGTGGTTCTTTACTGGTGCCCAGTGCAAGATGCCTGATGGGCAGCCCTCAGGGGCTTTTTGTATTACTCTGCGATCAGCAGGGCTGCCTTTATTGTTCATCTGTGGGCACTGGTGTGTGGGGAGAGAGAGGGTACAATAGTGGCACCTTCCCCTGGATGTGAGTAAGGAGTAGCACCCTGCCTGCATCGTAGGAACCCTGGCAGCTGTGGCAGTTCCTATTGCAGAGGGAAGCTGGCAGGCTCAGGTGTAAGCAGAATGTCACCAGACCTGGGCCACTCTGTGGACTTCTTCTGGTGCTTGGCCACAGGCACACCAGGCCAGCACCGTTAGGGGGCTTTTTCTATCCCTTGTTGACTGCAGCAGCCAGGCCCAGAGGGGGCCTCCCTTTGTTCATTACAGGTGCTGAAAGAGAGGCTACAACAGTGGTTCCTTCCCCCATGTGTGACTCCACAGTAGCACCCTGCTTGTCTTGTGGGAGCCCTGACAGCGATAGCAGTGCCTATTGCAGAGGGAAGGCAGTGGGCTTGGGTGTATGCAGAATGTCTCCAGAGCTGGGCCACTCTGTGGACTTTTTCTGGCTCTTGGCTGCAGGCACACCAAGCTAGCCAGTCAGGGGGCTTTTTCTATCCCTTGTTGACTGTGACAGTCAGGCCCAGAGGGAGCCTGCCTTTGTTCATTGCAGGCAGTGAGAGTGAGGCTACAACCATGGCTTCCCCTCCTTCTGCTTGTGAGTCAGCAGTAGTGAGGCACAACCATGGCTGCCCAGCTTTCCTCAGTAGGCATTCTCTGCTGCGGATTTCTTCCCTCCTGTCCCCTCAGTCCATCTCCCCACAGCCAACAATATTTCTCACCCTGAACCAGTTCTCTGGTTCCCACATTCCAGCTCCCAGACCCCCTGTGCACCTATGAACCCACTTCTCAGTCCAGGACATGCAGAGCCATGGTACAGACACCCGGTGTGTTTCTCACTCTTTCCCATCTGCCACAGATCAGCTGTTTCACCCTCTTTGGACAGTCCCGCATGCCTCACTTCCGACCCAATCAAATTTCCCGTTAGAGAGGGGCTTTCCCCATCAGATAAGGGAGGTTTCCCCGAATTCGGCAATCTCTCCTCTGTTTCAGCCCCAGGGTGTAGGACCTGTCCGTTTCCTTTCTTAATCTTCTCTTTCTCCTTTTTTTCCCCGCTCTGTCCTACCCAGTTATGTTGGGATCTTTGCAGTCCTTTCTGGTGTCCAAGGCCTTCTTCTAGTGTTCAGCTTGTTTTCTATGGGAATTATTGCATCCTTTGATGTATTCCTGATGCATCTGTGGAGAGGGATGTGTTCCACGTCCTTCTATTTTGCCACCATCTTTTCACTCCCCTTCATTTTTAAACTATTTTATTTTATAGGTATTTGCCAGGAAAACTTATATAAAGTAGTTTTTTATTATTAATTTTTATTGAAGTATGGTTGCTTTACAATGTTGTGTTAGCCTCCAGTGCACAACAAAATGAATCAGCCACACACATACAGATATCCCCTCAATTTGGACTTCCCTCCTGTTTGTTATCACAGTGCATTAGGTAGAGTTCCCTGTGTTATACAGTATGTTTCCATCTGTTGTCTATTCTACACATAGTATCAATAATGTATATGTGTCAATCCTAGTCTCCCAATTCCTCCCACCCCATTCATTTACCCCTTGGTATCCATACGTTTGTTCTCTACATCTGTGTCTCTATTTCTGCTTTGCAAATTAGATCATCTATACCATTTTTCTAGATTCCACATATATGCATTATTATACAATATTTTCTTTTCTCTTTATAACTTACCTCACTGTGTATGACACTCTCTAGGTCCATCCACATCACTACAAATGACCCAATTTCATTCTTCTTATGACTAATATTCCACTGTATATATGTACCACATCTTTATTTCTCTGTTGATGGACATTTAGTTTGCTTCCATGTCCTGACTATTGCAAATAGTGATTCTATGAACATTGGAGGTGTATGTGTTTTTTTGAATTATGTTTTTTTCTCTGGGTGTATGCCATGCCCAGTAATGGGATTGTTGGGTCATATGGTTGTTCTTTTACTTTTTTAAGGAACCTCCATACTGTTCTCCATAGTGGCTCTATCAGTTTACATTCCCACCAACAGGTTATGAGGGTTCCCATTTCTCCACACCTTCTCCAGCATTTATTGCTTCTGGAGTTTTTGATGATGGCCATAAAAAAATGACTAGTGTGAGGTGATACTTCATTGTGGTTTTGATTTGCATTTCTCTAGTGATTAGTGATGAGCATCTTTTCATGTGTTTGTTGGCCATCTGTATGTTTTTTTTTGGAGAAATGTCTGTTTAAGTATTCCACCCATTTTTTTTTATTAGGTTGTTTGTTTCTTTGATATTGAGCTGCATGAGCTGCTTGTGTATTTTGGAGATTAATCCTTTGTCAGTTGTTTTATTGGCAAATATTTTCTCCCATTCTGAGTGTTGTGTTTTCATCTTGTTTATGGTTTCTTTTGCTGTGCAAAAGCTTCTAAGTTTCATTAGGTCCCAATTGTTTATTTTTGTTTTTATTTCCATTATTCTAGGAGGTGGGTCAAAAAGGATCTTGCTTTGATTTATGTCATAGAGTGTTCTGTCTGTGTTTTCTTCTAAGAGTTTTAGCATGTCTGGCCTTATATTTAGCTCTTTAATCCATTTTGAATTTATTTTTGTGTATGGTGTTATGGAGTGTTCTAATTCTTTTACATATAGCTGTCCAATTTTCCCAGCACCAATTTTTGAAGAGGCTGTCTTTTCTCCATTGTATATTCTTGCCATGTTTGTCATAGATTAGGTGCCCATAGGTGTGTGGGTTTATCTGTGGGCTTTCTATTCTGTTCCATTGATCTATATTTCTGTTTTTGTGCCAGTACCATACTGTCTTGATTACTGTAGCTTTGTAGTATAGTCTGAAGTCAGGGAGGGGATCCTGATTCCTCCAGGTCCATTTTTCTTTCTCAAGATTGCTTTGGCTATCTGGGGTCTTTTGTGTTACCATACAAATTTCAGGATTTTTTGCTCTAGTTCTGTAAAAAATGGCATTGGTAATTTGACAGTGATTGCATTGAATCTGTAGATTGCTTTGGGTAATATAGTCATTTTCACAATATTGATTCTTCCAATCCAAGAACATGGTCTATTTACCCATCTGTTTCTGTCATCTTTGATTTCTTACATCAGTGTTTTACAGTTTTGTGAGTACGGGTTTTTGCCTCCTTAGGTAGGTTTATTCCTAGGTATTTTATTCTTTTTGTTGCAATGGTAAATGGGATTGTTGTCTTAATTTCTCTTTCTGCCCTTTCATTGTTAGTTTATAGGAATTCAAGAGATTTCTGTGTATTAATTTTGTATTGTGCAACTTAACCAAATTCACTGATTAGCTCTAGTATTTTTCTGGTGGCATCTTTAGGCTTTTCTATGTATGGTATCATGTCATCAGCAAAGAGTGACAGTTTTACTTCTTTTTCACTTTGGATTCCTTTTATTGTTTTTCTTCTTGACTTATTGCTGTGGCTGGGAATTCCAAAACTCGTTGAAAAACACTGGTGAGATTAGACACCCTTGTGTTCTTCCTGATCTTAGAGGAAATGCTTTCAGTTTTCCCCCAGTGAGCATAATGTTTGCTGTGGGTTTGTTATATATGGCCTTTATTATGTTGAGGTAGTTTCTCTCTATGCCCACTTTCTGGAGACTTTTTTTTTTATCTTAAATGGGTGTTAAATTTTTTCAAAAGCTTTTTCTGCATCTATTGAGATGATCATATGATTTTTATTCTTTAATTTTTTAATATGGTATATCACATTGATTGGATTGCATATATTGAAGAATCTTTGCCTCCCTGGAATAATTCTCACTTGATCATGCTGTATGATCCTTTTAATGTGTTGTTGAATTCTGTTTGCTATATTTTATTGAGAATTTTTGCATCTATGTGCATCAGTGATACTGGCCTGTAATTTTCTTTGTTTTTTAAAATAAATTTCTTTCTTTATTTATTTTATTGGCTGTGTTTGGTCTTTTTTTTTGCTGTGCGCGGGCTTTCTTTAGTTGCAGTGAGTGCAGGCTACTCTTCGTTGTGGTGTATGGGCTCCTCATTGCTGTGGTTTCTCTTGTTGTGGAACATGGGCTCTAGGCATGTGGGCTTCAGTAGTTGCAGCACATGGGCTCAGTAGTTGTGGCTTACAGGCTCAAAAGCGTAGGCTCAATAGTTGTGGTGCACAGGCTTAGTTGCTCCATGGCATGTGGGATCTTCCAGGAGCAGGGATCGAACCCATGTCCCCTGCATTGGCAGGCGGATTCTTAACCACTGCGCCACCTAGAAAGCCCCTTCTTTCTTTTTTTTTCTGATACCTTTGTCTGGTTTTGGTATCAGGGTGATGGCAGCCCCATAGAAAGATTTTGTGAGCATTCCACCCTCTGCAATATTTTGGAGGAATTTGAGAAGAATAGCTGCTAGCCCTTCTCTAAATATTTGATAGAATTCACTTGTGAAGCAACCTGGTCCTGGACTTTTGTTTGTTGGAAGATTTTTAATGAAAGTTTCAATTTCATTACTTGTGATTGTTTTGTTCATATTTTATATTTCTTCTTGGCTCAGTGTTGGAAGGTTGCACTTTTCTAAGAATTTGTGCATTTTATGCAGGTTGTCCATTTTATTGGCATATAGTTGCTTGTAGTACTCTATTACATTCCTTTGTATTTCTGTGGTGTCCATTGTCACTTGTTTTTCACTTTTAATTTTACCAATTTGAGTCCTCTCCCTTTTTTTTTCTTGATGAGTCTGGCTAAATGTTTATTAATTTTATTTATCTTCCCAAAGAACAAGCTTTTAGTTCTTTGATTTTTACTACTGTTTTCTTTATTTCTATTTCATTTATTTCTGCTCTAATCTTTATACTTTCTTTCCTTCTACTAACTTTGGGTTTGTTTCTTCTTCTTTCTCTAGTTGCTGTAAGGTTAGGTTGCGTATTTGAGATTTTTCTTGCTTCTTGATGTAGGGTTGTATTGATATAAACTTCCCTTTTAGAACTTCTTTCTCTGCATCCCATAGATTTTGGGTCATAGTGTTTTCATTGTCATTTGTTTCTAGGTATTTTTTGATTTCCTATTTAATTTCTTCAGTGATCTTTTGGTTATTTCATAGCATTTTGTTTAGCCTCCATGTGTTTGTATTTTTTACAATTTTTTTCCTGTAATTGATTTTTAATCTCATAGCATTGTGGTCAGAAAAGATGCTTGATATGATTTTAATTTTCTTAAACTTACTGAGGCTTGATTTGTTACCCAAGATGTCAGCTATCCTGGAGAGTGTTTCATGAGAACTTCAGAAGATAACATATCATGCCACTTTTGGGTGGAATGTCCTATAAATATCAGTTAAGTCTATTTGGTATATTGTGATATTTAAAGCTTGTGTTTCATTATTTATTTTCAATTTGAATGATCTGTCCATTGGTATAAGTGGAGTGTTAAAGTCTCCCACTATTATTGTTACTGTCGATTTCTCCTTTTATGGCTGTTAGCATTTGCTTTATGTATTGAGGTATTCCTATGTTGGCTGTATAGACGTTTACAGTTGTTATATTTTCTTGGATTGATCCTTTGATCATTATGTAGTGTCCTTCCTTGTCTCTTGTAATAGTTTTTATTTTAAAGTCTAATTTGTCTAATGTGAGTATTGCTACTCCTACTTTCTTTTGATTCCTGTATGCGTGGAATATCTTTTTCCATCCCTTCACTTCCAGGCTATATGTGTTCCTAGGTCTGAAGTGGGTCTCTTGTAGACAGCATATATACAGATCTTGTTTTTGTATCCATTCAGCTAGTCCGTGTCTTTTGGTTGGAGCATTTAATCCATTATATTATGGTAATTATAGATAAGTATATTCCTATTACCATTTTTCTTAATTGTTTTGGGCTTTTTCTTGTAAACCTTTTTCTATTCCTGTGTTTCCTGCCTAAAGAATTTCCTTTAGCATTTGTTGTAGTTATGGTTTGGTGATGTTGAACTCTCTTAGCTTTTGTTTGTTTGTAAATGTTTTGATATCTCTGTTGATTCTGCTAGGTAGAGTAATCCTGGTTGTAGATTTTTCCCTTTAACCACTTTAAATATATTTTGTCATTCCCTTCTGGCCTGCAAATTTTCTGTTGCAAAATCAGCTGACAACATTAAGGGGTTTCTCTTGTAGGTTATTTGTTGCTTTTTCCTTGCTGCTTTTAATATTTTTTCTTTGTATTTAATTTTTGCTAGTTTGATCATATGTGTCTTGGCTTGTTTCTCTTTGGGCTTATCCTGTATGGAACTCTCTGTGTTTTCTGGACTTGATAGATTATTTCTTTCCCATGTTAGGTAAGTTTTAACTATAATCTCTTCAAGTATTTTCTCATGCCCCTTCCCTTACTCTTCTTTTTCTGGGACCCTTATAATTTGAATATTGGTGTGTTTGTAATTGTCCCAGAGATCCCTGAAAATGTCCCCAATTCCTTTCATTCTTTTTACTTTTTTTTATTCCTCAACAGTTATTTTCACCATTCTATCTTCCAGCTCACTTGTGCATTTTCTTGCCTCAGATCTTCTGCTGTTTATTCCTTCTTGTGTATTTTTCATTTTAGTTATTGTGTTGTTCATCATTGATTGTTCTTTAGTTCTTCTATGTCCTTGTTAAACATTTCTTGTATTTTCTCTATTAAGTTTTCCTAGATCTTGGATCAACTTTATTATCATTACTCTGAATTCTTTTTCAGATAGGTTGCCTAGTTCCTCTTCATTAATTTGGTCTTGTGGGATTTTCACCTTGCTCCTTTGTCTGCAGTGTATTTCTCTGTCATTTCATTTTGTCTAGCCTACTGTGTTTATGATCTTTCCACAGACTACAGGGTCATAGTTCCTCTTGTTTCTGTTGTCTGCCCCATACTGAGTGAGTGCTCCAGGGGCTTGTGCAGCCTTCCTATTTGGAGGGCCTTGTGCCTGCACTCTGTTGGGTGGAATTGAGTCTTTTCCCTCTGATGAGCAGGGTTGTGTCAGATGGTGTGTTTTGGGGTGTATGTTAGTATGACTTTAGGCAACCTGTCTACTGGTGGGTGGAGCTGTGTTCCTGTCTTGCTGGTTGTTTGGTGTCAGGTGTTTAGCATTGGAGCCTGCAAGCAGTTGTGTGGGGTCAGATCTTGAGTAGATATTGATACCTTCAGGAATGCTCACACTGACTAATATTCTCTGGGCCCTTGAGTTCTCTGGTGTTCCAGCATCCTGGACTCTATGTTCCCACTCTGGAGCCCCATGCCTGACCCTTGGTCAGGAAACCAAGAGCTCACAAGCCACACAGTGCAGCCTAAAAAAACAACAACAAAAAAAAAAAACAAAAAAAAGGAAAAGAAAAAAGAAAAACAAAACAAAACAACAACCAAAAAACAGACAAAGCTCAGGGAAAATAGCAAGAACAGCAGCAACAACAGCACAACACACACTCACACACATACACACACAGGAAAGGAAAAAAAATAACAACAAGGGAACAAACAACCAAACAAGAGAATTCTAATATGAGAACAGTCAATAAGGATTACACTAATGAAAACAAAGAATGAAAAATAAAACAGAAATGAGGGTAAGCAAACATTGACAACAACAATAGCAAAAAAAAAGTGAGTAAAACATACAATATACACCTAAAACAATTGAATAAAAGAAAGGAAAATGAAGAGTGAAAACAAGACAGAAGCCACAGAGCAACCAAAAAGTAAAGGAAAAATATAAAAGTAAAAACTTTATATATATATTAAGAAAATAACATAAGATAAAAATAAAAAATAAAAGATAAAAAATAATAAAAGCAACAATACCAATAACTGAACAAAAGAAAAGAAACCAACAAATAGTAATAGTAACAAGAATATTTTCCAGGGGTCGCCTCCCTGGAAGGCCTTCCACTTAGTCTAGGCAGGTCTCTGGACCTGCTGTGGATGCTGTGGGGCTGGCTCAGACTCTCATCTGGCCCAATTTCCATGTGTATTTGCACATGAAGTCCAGTGCCACAAAGGCTATATTGGTCTCAGATGTTGAAGCATTTGTTGTCTATTCAGGTATTCCAATAATGCAGGGTTTACCCAGCTGATCTTGGGGATTTAATTCACAGCTTGTGCTGCTGCATGGAAAGATTTGTGTTTCTCTTCCTTAGTTGCACTGCCTCTCCAACTCAGTTTTGGTTTTAACCCCACCTCTTCATGTGTGCTTCCCTCAGGCATCTAATCCTTGCCCAGGTGAGTCAGAGCAAAAGTAGGCTGCTTGGAGCACACTTGGGTACTCCCAGTACCTGCAGCAGCAGGTGCTTGTGTATAGCAATGTTGTCAGCCTTGCCCCCTGTGCACCTTTCAACAATGGGTGCCTCACTTTCCAGGAAGACCCCACTTCCTCTAGGGGCATTCCTGGCCATGTGCCCCTCACTCCTGTCCCTTCTGTTGTATCTGCGCATCTGGATGCATTTCTCTCCCCAGGTCTGTTCTTCCAACGCCATGCTTTAGCCCTCTGACCCTGCCAGCTTTGGCAGACTCTTGTCCCAGGCAGGGGTGCCTAGGACTGATTCCCAAGGAGGTTTTAGGGTGGGAGGTGCTCAGGCCCCTAGAGCCTACATAGGCAGAGGTGACCACAGCCTGAGGGGTGGGTGGGCCTGTTCAGGTGGGAGCCCATCCCAATGCCCACAGAGGCTGAAGAAGCCTCTTATAATGGCAGCTCTGCCTCTTACACCCTTTTTGACAATGATGGCTTGCTATAGTGTCTCAGGGTTTTTCCACAGATTTTCCCAGTTTTGGTGCCCCTTGCTCCTGTCCCTTCAGGCTGCGTTCTTTACAGCCAAGAGTTGTCTTCTCCCTGGGTCTGCTTTCCAAACCCATTTTTCCAGCACCCAGCTCCCCTTCCCAGCAGGTGATACATAATTCAGGCTGGAATGCATAGAACTGTGGTGTAGATCATGTGTGCAGTTTTACTTTGTCTTGCCTTCCACAGACCATCTGCTGTGTTCTTTGATCCCTAGAAGTTCCTTTTCTGTCCCAGCTGATTTATCCTTTGTGAGGGAGTCTTTCTTAATGTGGGGATCTCTCCTTCCCTTCAGCTTCCCTTCAGGGTTGCTGGTCTATTTTTTGATTCCTCTTTTATTTTTTCCTTTTTTCTTCTTTCCTACATTCTTTTAGGTGTCTGAAGTCTACTGCTACACTTCAGCAGGAGCTCTGTGGGAATTATTCCATTTGTAGGTGTGTTTTTTATGAACTTGTAAAGAGTGACAAATTCTGCATCCTCCTATTCTGCCATCTTGACCTGGAAAGTAATGGTTTAAAGCATGATATTTGGAGTAAAAAAGACCAGAATTTGAATATCAGTTCTATCATCTACTAACTGTATAACATAGGAAAAACTGTTTAAACTCTCTGAACTTCAGGTGTTTTTGTTTTAATTTTTAAAATGGTCATAATAATATATCATAGTCTTGTAAAAAATAAAATAATAATCATAAAGCATCTAGCACTGTGCCTGGAACTTAGTAAGTAGTAAATATATTATTAGTAGTAGTTGTAGTAGTGAAGTGAGAGACTGTACTGATTTGCCACCATGATAGCATGTCTTTTTGTAAAGATGATTCTTAACATAAATTTAAAAAAATATTGCTTAAATATTAATTTTTTAAATTTTAGTTTGGGTCAGTTTTTCAGGAGACTGATTGCACCAAAATATCAACTGCCAACAACAACTGAGTCAGTCTCAGATAGTGTCATAGGAACTCCTGATGAAAGGGGGGATAATGTCATAGGAGGCCCGATGGAGCATTCAGCTAGTGTCTCAGACAATAATTCTTGTCTGTCTCTAACTGCAATAATCTTATATGATCTTCAAAGCTCAGTGACATACATAGGGCTAACACATCATGTTACCTAACAGAAGTGCAGAGGGCTTAAATGACTTGCCCAAGATTACATAGCCTGGAAATGGTAGAGCCGTGAATCAAACTCAGATCTTTTGTTTTCAAATCCTGTGTTCACCCCATAGAACATGGTAATTTTTGGTATTATAATATCATGCAAATAAGAGCTGTCAATGTTCTTAAAGGAAAGTTGGTGGGGGGGCAGTAAACAAATCTGGATAAGCTATTTGAAAGTAATCTTCTTTTTGGTTTTATAGCAGGTTCCATTTGACTGAATTATTCAATCAAATTGCTTTAATGTTAGTATTTCCATAGTGAAGAATCAGTATTAGTAGGAAAGAATACAGTCATATAAATCTAGAGAATGAAGATATCACCTCACAGATTATCTCTCCAGTGATTCTCTACTATAGCTGGCTGCAAATTTACAGACCAACAAAATGTGAAATTTGGGATGGAGCACTGAATATATACTTTTGAAAGCTACAAAGGTGATTCTTATGCATAATCAGAGTTGATAACCCCTGGTTAGCCCAACTCCTTATTTAGCAAAATATGGTGACCTCAAACCAGTGTCTTAACTATTGCATTAAAGATAATTAAACATATCAGTATTATCCATATTGCCCTTGGAAAATCTTGAACTTAAAGTTTTATTGACATTATCACATATATTGCTCAAGTACTGACTTTACAAGAATATGGTCTTAAATTAGCATAACCCAGTGGAGACATGAAGAAAAAGGTCCTTGAAATTCTATTAACTTTTTGCTCAAGGGGGGGTTTGAACTTGCAAGGGAATATGTAAACCAGAATGTTTAGGGAGAGAAGTCATATCTGCTTTTGGTTGTTGATTTCCATCAGTTTGAAAGGTGAGGTAATTTATTGGCAGGATGGAATGGAGAGGCTGTATATAGTTGAACCAGAGATCAGGATGCAGAAGCTTAAGATATACCCCTTTTTTAGTTTTGCTTCATTGTTCAACCAGAAGTAAATTCTCAAGATATTGGAGGCATAGGTATGTATGTATGTACATATTTACTTATTTATTTATTTATTTTGGGAGCTTTTATTAAGATACAATTAACATACAATAAACTGCATATATTTAAAGTGTACAATTTGATTTTTTTTCCTATTAGTAATGCATATATGGCAGTCCAAATCTCCCAATTCATCCCACCGCAACAACTCCCCCCCCCCCACCTTGGTGTCCATATGTTTGTTCTCTACATCTGTGTCTCTATTTCTGCCTTGCAAACAAGTTGATCTTTACCATTTTTCTACATTCTGCATATATGCATTAATATATTTGTCTTTCTCTTTCTCACTTACTTCACTCTGTATGATAATCTCTAGATCCATTCATGTCTCTACAAATTTCCCAATTATTTTCCTCATTGTGGCTGAGTAATATTCCATTGTATGTATGCACCACACCTCTTTTTTTAAGAACTTTTATTGAGATGTAATTGACATACAATAAACTGCATATATTTAGTGTACAATTTGATTTTTTTTCTTATTAGTAATGTATATATGGCAATCCTAATCTCCCAATTCATCCTACCCCACCCCCCCGCTTTCTCCCCAATGTTCTCTACAGCTGTGTCTCTATTTCTTCCTTGTAAACAAGTTGGACTGTACCATTTTTCTAGATTCTGCATATATGTGTTAATATACAATATTTGTTTTTCTCTTTCTGACTTACCTCACTCTGTATAACAGTCTCTAGGTTCATCCATGTCTCCACAAATGTCCCGATTTCATTCCTTTTTTATGGTGGAGTAATATTCCATTGTATATTTGTACCACATCTTCTTTATCCATTCATCTGTTGATGGATATTTAGGCTGCTTCCATGACCTGGCTATGGTAAATAGTGCTGTAATGAACATAGTGGTGCATGTGTCTTTTTGAATTATGGTTGTCTGGGTATATGCCCAGTAGTGGGATTGCTGGCTCATATGGTAATTCCACCTGTAGATTTTTAAGGAACCTCCATGCTGTTCTCCATAGTGGCTATATCAATTTACATTCCCACTAAAGTGCAAGAGGGTTCCCTTTCTCCACACCCTCTCCAACATTTTTTTTGTAGTTTTTCTGATGATGCCCATTCTGACCAGTGTGAGGTAATACCTCAATGCAGTTTTGATTTTCATTTCTCTAAAAATTAGGAATATTGAGCAGCTTTTCAAGTGCCTCTTGACCATTTGTATGTTTTCTTTGGAGAAATGCCTATTATGTCTTCTGCCCATTTTTTGACTGGGTTGTTTCTTTTTTTGATATTGAGCTTCATGAAATGTTTATATGTTTTGGAGATTAATCCTTTGTCTGTTGATTCGTTTGCAAATATTTTCTCCCATTCTGAGGGCTGTCTTTTCATCTTGTTTATAGTTTCCTTTGCTGTGGAAAAGTTTTTAAGTTTCATTAGGTCCCCTGGTTTATTTTTGTTTTTATTTCCATTACTGTAGGAGGTGGATCATAAAAGACCTTGCTGTGATTTATGTCATGGACTATTCTGCCTATGTTTTCCTCTAGGAGTTTTATAGTGTCTGGCCTTACATTTAGGTCTTTAATCCATTTTGAGTTTATTTTTGTGTATGGTGTCAGGGAGTGTTGTAATTTCATTCTTTTACATGTAGCTGTCCAGTTTTCCCAGTACCACTTATTGAAGAGACTGCCTTTTCTACATTGTATATCCTTGTCTCCTTTGTCATAGATTAGTTGACCATTGTTTGTCTCTGGGATTTCTATCCTGTTCCATTGATCTATATTTCTGTTTTCATGCCAGTACCATATTGTCTTAATTACTGTAGCTTTGTAGTATAGTCTGAAGTCAGGGAGTCTGATTCCTCCAGCTCTGTTTTCCTTCCTCAAGATTGCTTTGGTTATTTGGGGTCTTTTGTGTCTCCATACAAATTTTAGGATTTTTTGTTCTAGTTCTGTAAAAAAATGCCATTGGTAATTTTATATGTATTGCATTGACTCTGTAGATTGCTTTGGGTAGTATAGTCATTTTCACAATGTTGATTCTTCCAGTCCAAGAACATGGTATATCTCTCCACTTGTTTGTATCATATTTGATTTCTTTTCATCAGTATCTTTTTCTTAAAATTAATTAATTAATTAATTTAGTTTTGGCTGCATTGAGTCTCTGTTGCTGCACACTGGCTTTCTCTAGTTGTGGTGAGCAGGGGCTACTCTTCATTGTGGTGCATGGGCTTCTCATTGCAGTAGCTTATCTTGTTGTGGAACACAGGCTCTAGGTGCACAGGCTTCAGTAGCTGTGGCTTGTGGGCTCTAGAGCACAGGCTCGATAGTTGTGGCACATGGGCTTAGGTGCTTGGTGGCATTGTGGGATCTTCCCCAAACCAGGGCTTGAACCCATGTCCCCTGCATTGGCAGGTGGATTTTTAAGAACTGTACCACCATGGAAGTCCCTCCTCAGTGTCTTATACTTTTCTGAGTACAGGTCGTTTACCTCTTTAGTTAGGTTTATTCCTAGGTATTTTATTCATTCTGTTTCAATGGTGAATGGGGTTGTTTCCTTAATTTATCTTCATAATTTTTGTTGTGTATAGGAATGCAAGAGATTTCTATGTGTTAATTTTGTATCCCGCAACTTTGCTAAATTTATTGATTTAGTTTTCTTGTGGCACCTTTAGGATTTTCTATGTATAGTAACATGTCATCTGCAAACAGTGACAGTTTTAATTCTTCTTTTCCAATTTGGATTCCTTTTATTTCATTTTCTTCTCTGATTGTTGTGGCTAAAACTTCTAAAACTACGATGAGTAATCGTGGTGAGAGTGGGCACCCTTGTCTTGTTCCTGATCTTAGAGGGAATGCTTTCAGCTTTTCACCATTGAGAATGATGCTTGCTTTGGGTTTGTCATATATGGCTTTACTGTGTTGAGGCAGGTTCTCTCTATGCCCACTTTCTGGAGAGTTTTTACCATAATTGGGTGTTGAATTTTGATGAAAGCTTTTCTGAATCTATTGAGATGATTGTGTGGTTTTTATACTTCAATTTGTTAAGATGTTGTGTTACATTGATATATTTAAGAATCCTTGCATCCCTGGGATAAATCCCACTGGATCATGGTGCATAATCCTTTTAATGTGTTGTTGGATTGGAGTCATATGTATATAAAGATAAGAATAATATACCATTTAAGACCAAGTACAAATCACTTTTGGGTGATCACCTTTGGAGATTATTCATGCTCCATCTGGGATAATTAAGAAATGATTCGAAACAGTGCTTTTTATTTGGCATTGAAAAATTTTATATTTATATGTGAATATACATGTTTCAAATGCAAAGAATTCGACTAAAATAATTTAATGATCCCCAAGTCCTGCTGGGGATATTGGGAGCCTGTCCAGTTTTTTGATCACCACGTTCTGCTGACTTCTCTACTGTAGTTCTTCCAAGTTGAGCACAGATAGATTTGTCATTGGGAAAATAGCAGAGGTTTTACTCTAAAATTTCTCTTGAAATTGTCTGGAAAAGAATTCACGGTAATGATAGTAAAGATGCACCAAAATCTTTAAGACAAAATAGAGGAAGTACAAGAAACATTTAATAAGGACCTAGAAGAAATAAAGAGCAAACAAACAGTAATGAACAATACAATAACTGAAATTAAAAATACTCTAGATGGTATAAACAGCAGAATAACTGTGGCAGAAGAATGAGTAAATGACTTGGAAGACAGATTGGGGGAAATAACTGCCCTGGAATAGGTAAAGAATAAACAACAAAAAGAATGGAAGACAGTCTCAGAGACCTCACGGATAACATTAAGTGTACCAACATTCAAATCATAGGTGTCCCAGAAGAAGAAGAAAAAAAGAAAGGGTCTGAGAAAACATTTGAGGAGATTATGAAGGAAAACTTCCCCACATGGAAAGGAAATAGTGAACCAAGTCTATGAAGTGCAGAGAGTCCTATACAAAATAAACACAAGGAGAAACATACCGAGGCTCATATTAATCAAATTAATGAAAATTAAACACAAAGAAAAAATATTAAAAGGACCAAGAGAAAAGCCACAAATAAGATATAAGGGAAAACCATAAGGATAACAGCTGATCTTTCTGCATAAACTCTGCAGGCCAGAAGGGAGTGGCAGGAGATAACTAAATCCTTGGAAGAGAAAAACCTACAGCCAAGAATACTCTACCCAGCAAGAAACTCATTCAAATTTGATGGACAAATCAAAATCTTTACAGACAAGGAAAAGTTAAGAGAATTCATCACCACCAAACCAGCCTTACAACAACTGCTAAAGGAGCTCCTCTAGACAGGAAACAGACGAGAAGGAAAAGACCTACAGAAACAAACCCAAAACAATTAAGAAAATGGTAATAGGAACATACATGGCAATAATTATCTTAAATGTAAATGCATTAAATGCTCCAACCAAAAGACACAGACTGGCTGAATGGATACAATAAGAAGACCCTTACATAAGTTGTCTACAAGAAACAGACTTCAGACCTAGGGTCACATACAGACTGAAAGTAAGGGGATAGAAAATGATATTCCATGCAAATGGAAGTCAGAAGAAATCTGGAGTAGCAATACTCATATCAGAGAAATTAGACCTTAAAATAAGGACTATTACAAGAGACAAGGACGGACAATACATAATGATCAAGGGATCAATCCAAGAAAAAGACATGACAATTGTAAGTATCTATGCACCCAACATAGGAGCACCTCAATACATAAGGCAAATGCTAACAGCCATAAAAAGGGAAATCGACAGTAATACAATAACAGTCAGAGACTTTAATACCCCACTTACATCAATGGACGGATCATCCAAACAGAAAATAAATAAGGACACACAAGCTTTAAATAAAACATTAGAACATCTTCACTTAATATTTACAGGACATTCCATCCAAAAACTACAGATACACTTTCTTCTCAAGTGCATATGGAACATTCTCCAGAATAGATCACATCTTGGGTCACAAACCAAGGCTCAGTAAATCCAAGAAAACTGAAGTTGTATCAAGCACCTGTCTGACCACAATGCCATGAGACTAGATATCAATTAAAGGAAAAAAAAAGTGTAAAAAATACAAACACATGGAGGTTAAACAATACACTATTAAACAACTGAGACATCACAGCAGAAATCAAAGAGGAAATCAAAAAATACCTAGAAAAAAATGACAATGAAGACATGATGACCCAAAACCTATGGGATGCAGCAAAAGCAGTTATAAGAAGGATGTTTATAGCAATACAATCCTACCTCAAGAAAAAAGAAAAATATAGAATAAACAACGTAACCTTACGCCTAAAACAATTAGAGAAAGAAGAACAAAAAAAGGAAAAAAATCCAAAGTGAAGAGAAGGAAAGAAATCATAAAGATCAGATTAGAAATAAACAAAAAGAAATGAGGGAAATAATAGCAAAGATCAATAAAACTAAAAGGTGGTTCTTTGAGAAGATAAATAAAATTGATAAACCATTAGCCAGACTCATTAGGAAGAAAAGGGCAAAGACACAAATCAACAAAATTAGGAATGTAAAAGGAGAAGTAACAACTGACACCACAGAAATACAAAACATCATGAGAGACTACTACAAGCAAGTATATGCCAATAAATTCGATAACCTGGAAGAAATGGATAAATTCTTAGAAAAGTACAACCTTCCAAGACTGAACCAGGAAGATATAGAAAATAAGAACTGATCAATCACAAGTACTGAAATTGAGGCTGTGATTAAAAATCTCCCAACAAACAAAAGCCCAGGGCCAGATGTCTTCACAAGTGAATTCTATCAAACATTTAGAGAAGAGCTAACACCTATGCTTCTCAAACTCTTCCAAAATATAGCAGAAGGAGGAACACTCACAAAGTCATTCTATGATGCCCCTATCACCCTGATAGCAAAACCAGGCAAAGATGTCCCCAAAAAAGAACATTACATGCCAATACCATTGAGGAATATAGATGCAAAAATCCTCAACAAAATACTAGCAAACAGAATCCAGCAGCACATGAAAATGATCATACACCATGATCAAGTGGGTTTTATCCCTGGAATGCAAAGATTCTTCAATATCCACAAATCAATCAATGTGATACATCTTATTAACAAATTGAAGGATAAAAATCATATGACCATCCCAATAGATGCAGAAAAGTTTTTCACAAAATTCAACATCAATTTGTGATAAAAACTCTCCAGAAAGTGGGCATTCTGGAGGAAATTACCTCAACATAATAAAAGCCATATATGACAAACAAACAGCCAACATCATTCTAAATGGTGGAAAACTGAAAGCATTTCCTCTAAAGACAGGAACAAGACAAGGATGCCCACTCTCACCACCACTATTCAACATAGTTTTAGAAGGGTTAGGCATAGCAATCAGAGAAGAAAAACAAATTAAAGGATTCCAAATTGGAAAAGAAGAATTAAAATTGTCAATCTTTGCAGATGACATGATATTATACATAGACCACTCTAAAGAAGCTTCCAGAAAACTGCTAGCACTATACAAAATTAATGCAGAGAAATCGCCACCATTCCTATACAGTAACAATGAAAGATCAGAGAGGGAAATCAAGGAGACACTCCCATTTACCATTGAAACAAAAAGAATAAAATACCCAGGAATAAACCTGCCTAAGGAGGCAAAAACCTGTATGCAGAAAAGTATAAGACATTGATGAAACAAATCAAAGAGGATACAAGCAGATGGAGGGACATACTATGTTCTTGGATTGAAAGAATTAACATTGTTAAAATGACTATACTACCCAAAACAATTTACAGATTCAATGCAGCCCATAACAAATTACCAACTGCATTTTTCACAGAACTAGAACAAGAAATTTTCCAATTTGTATGGAAATGCAAAAGACCACCAATAGCCAAAGTAATCTTAAGAAGGAAGGATGGAGCAAAGGAATCAGGATCCTGCGTTTAAACTATACTACAAGGCTATAGGGATCAAAACAGTATGGTACTGTCACGAAAACAGAAATATTGATCAATGGAACAGAATACAGAGCCCAGAGATAAACCCACACAGATGTGGACACCTTACCTTTGACAAAGGAGACAAGAATATACAATGGAAAAAAGACAGCCTCTTCAATAAGTGGTGCTGAGAAAATTGGACAGCTACATTGAAAAGAATGAGTTTAGGACACTTCCTAACACCATACACAAAAATGAACTCAAAATGGATTAAAGACCCAAATGTAAGGCCAGACACTGTAAAACTCTTAGAGGAAAACATAGGCAGAGCCCTCTATGACATAAATCAAAGCAAGATCCTTTTTCACCCACCTCCTCGAATAATGGAAATAAAAACAAAAATAAGCAAATGGGACCTAATGAAACTTAAAAGCTTTTGCACTGCAAAAGAAATCATAAACAAGACAAGAAGACAACCCTCAGAATGGGAGAAAATATTTCCAATGAAGCAACTGTCAAAGGATTCATCTCCAGAATATACAAGCAGCTGCTGCAGCTTAATGCTGAAAAAGCAAATAACCCAATCTAAAAATGGTCAGAATTTTGAAATAGACATTTTTCCAGAGAAAACATACAGATGGCCAACAAACACATGAAAAGATGCTCAACATCACTAATCATTAGAGAAATGCAATTCAGACACAATGAGGTATCACCTCATTGTGGTCAGAATGGCCAATCTAAAAAAATCTAGAAACAATAAATTTTAGAGAGGGTGCGGAGAAAAGGGAACCCTCCTGTACTATTGGTGGGAATGCAAATTGGTACAGCCACTATTGAAAACAGTATGGAGATTCCTTAAAAAAACTAAGAATAAAACTACCATATGTCCCAACAATCCCACTACCAGGCATATACCCAGACAAAACCATAATCCGAAAAGAAACACATACCATAATGTTCATTGCAGCACTATTTACGATAGCCAGGACATGGAAGCAACCTAAATGCCCCATCAACAGATGAATGGATAAAGAAGATGTGGCACATATATACAATGGAATATTACTCAGCCATAAAAAGAATGGAATTAATTTATTTGTAGTGAGGTGGATGAACCTAGAATCTGTCATACAGAGTGAAGTAAGCCAGAAAGAGAAAAACAGATACTGTACGGTAACTCATATATATGGAATCTAAAGAACTGGTGCTATGAACCCAGTGACAGGTCAAGAATAAAGATGCAGTTGTTGAGAATATACTTGAGGACATGGGGTGTGGGGCAAAGTGGAAGCTGAATGAGCGAGAGAATAGCAGTGACATATATACACTATCAAATGTAAAACAGATAGCTAGTAGGAAACTGCTGCATAAATCAGGGAGATCAACAAGATGATGGGCGATGACTTAGAGGGATGCTTGAGGGAGAGTGGGAGGGAGTTGCAGGAGGGGGGGATATGGGGATATGTGTATAAATACAGATGATTCACTTTGTTGTACACCAAAAACTGGCACAACAGGGTAAAGCAATTACATTCCAATAAAGAGCTTTAAATAAATAAATAAATAAATAAATAATACATACATACATACATAAATAAAATCTCTCTTGTAGCTATAGCATGTTTGGGTTTTAATTAGCTGACCTGTTAGGATGGAAACTAAGGCAAATTAGACACAGAGTGAATGAGAGTGTGGTGAGAAAAAGAAAAATTAATAAATATGAAATTAAACAGATCACTGAAGCTCAGAATTGGAAGAAATCTTAAAGTTCCTATGATACAATTCTCTACCCCAGGCAGAAATGCTCTCTTCAATACCCTTATGTAGTTGCCACATCTTCATTTGAAAACTTCTAATAATGTGGAACTGCTCTTTGTATAAAACCACTTAAGGTCTAATTAGGGTATTTATTTCTAAGAAAGTCTAAAAGCTCTCTTTTTTTTGGTCACAGATGGTAAAAATAGACGTGATAAATGATCAGCTATCATTCTAGTCAATTGGCTAAGCACGTAAAAAGTGGCTATTTTCTCTATATCCTTAGGAAAAAGTCAGCAACACTAGAAATTTGGTTTAGCTGACTGGAGTTTGACTAGGCTGTCAAGTGCAGAGGATGCTAACTAATAACAAATTCACAAATTAGCTTTTAGCAATATGCTCCACAATGCAATTATCCCTATCCTTCGTAGTGGAAAGTTATGTGTATTCATCTGGTTGTCTACTGGTTCTTTGCTTCTTTCACCAGACCTTGCCCTACACTCTGTTAACAACACAGATAAAAGTGTCAACAAAGCATTAGCCTAATTTCTACATCATCAGTTTAAAAAAGTCGGTCACCCAATCTGGAAGCATTTCCTAAAGAAGGTTTCTGAAATGTTTTTAGTAGTGGAAAAATAGTTTTAGTATGTATATCACATGCCAAGACAAAAATTTTGAAGTTAATAACACTCATTTAGATATAAATATTATGTTTTTAAAAACATTCATATTACTTTTCAGTCACAGCATTTCTCTGTCACTGTCACCTTATGTTCTCTGATAAAATGTGAACTTCCTTTAAGGCCTATTGCTTAAGCTGTTAAATGTTCACTTTGATGAAGCCTACTCAAAGATCTATTCTGAATCAGTCCAGAGTAACTGTAGGTGACAGTTTGAAAGTATAATTGCATTTTAAAAAGTCATAATTTTCTAAAGTATTCAGTTATTTATTTAATTTATTTTAAAAATTTTTTATTGAATGAGTTTTAAAATTCTATAGTGCTTTACAATTTTCAGAAGTTTCACACATATGGTTTTATATAATCCCCAATATCCCTACAGTGCTCCTCTCCCTCCCTCTTCCCACTGGTAGCCACTAGTTTGTTCTATATTTCAGTAAGTCTGCTTCTTTTTTGTTTTATTCACTAGTTTGTATTCTTTTTCAGATTCCACAAGTAAGTGATATCATAAAGTATTTGTCTTTCTCTGTCTGACTTATTTCACCTAGCACAATGTTATTTCTTTAATATGTCATTAATTATTGAATTATCTTGTCTTATATGGAATAATACTTTGTAATTAAAAATAAATTTCAAAGTAAAATTCATATAGTATTTACTGGAATCTTTTAGTTTCATTACTTTAAATATAAATTTGCTTATTGGTTATATTTTCTGTGAACAACATGAAAACTGCAATAGCACTATCAAGGGTTCTATGTTGATTTAGTTTTGTTGTATGTTCAGTTTGGATATGGAAGGGTTATTTGCTTAGAGAGATATTAAAACTATTGGTCAAGTTTGATTTGGTTCAGTGGAAGTATTTCTGTCTTTTCTGCATTATATTCAATGATGTGGGTACATGTTTCATGGTCATTTCTTGGTTATTCATGATAACAGATGGAAGGAGTGACTTAAGTAATCCAAAAATAATTTCTATGTGCCTTTGGAATGTGATTTTGAATTTCCATTCAATTATGAGAATTTTACGTTCTGGGATTATTTTTTTAAATAATTAAATCACACCTTTATATTTCACTCTGTATTGGCATTTCTTTGCCAGTTCACATATCACTATTGGTAGAGAAAGGCCTTTTTATTCTTTCTGCCATCATAGAAATAATTGACTTGGTAGAAAGTGTGGCTTTTTTTTTTCATTTTCAAGCAATCATTGTGCTCCTATTAGACACTCTGCTAGGTACAATAAGGGGCACAGAGATGAAGAAAACACTCCCTGCCTTGAGAGCATCATAGGCAAAAATGAAAGACATTATACACATATCTATAATGATTAGAGAAGTACCAGGTGAAGAAGATTTATTTCTAATTTGGGTGAGGATGAAAGGGAGCAGAGAAAGATGCCTGAGTAGGGTTCTGAAGGATTAATAATATCCAAGTATCTGAGTATGGGAGAAATGATTACAGAAAAATGTCCCTCCAGACAAGGGAAGGTTTGAGGCATGTTGGGGATGTGATTGAGTAATCACAAAAGGGAGTAATGGCAAATAATTTGGAAATACAATTGAAAAACTCATCTATGAGGTTAGTTAGAATATGATAAAATTATAGTGTCTTTAACAGCATACCCAAAAATAAATTCAAAATGGATTAAAGACCTAAATGTAAGACCAGAAAATATAAAACTCCTAGAGGAAACATTGGAAGAACAATTTTTGACATAAATCACAGCAAGATGTTTTTTGACCCACCTCCTAGAGTAATGGAAATAAAAACAAAAATAAGCAAGTGTGACCTAATGAAACTTAAAAGCTTTTGCACAGCAAAGGAAACTATAAGCATGATGAAAAAACAACCCTCATAATGTGAGAAAATATTTACAAGTGAATCAACAGACAAAGGAATAATCTCCAAAATAAACAGTTCATGTAGCTCAATATCAAAAGAACAAAACAAAACAAAACAAAAGACAACCCAATCACAAAATGGGCATTAGACCTAAATAGGTATTTCTCCAAAGAAGACATACAGATGGCCAAGAGGCACATGAAAAGCTGCTCAACATCACTAATTATTAGAGAAATGCAAATCAAAGCTACAGTGAGGTATCACCTCACACCAGTTAAAATGGGCATCATCAGAAAATCTACAAGCAATAAATGCTGGAGAGGACGTGGAGAAAAGGGAACCCTCTTGCACTGTTGGTGGGAATGTAAATTGATGTAGCCACTATGGAGAACAGTATGGAGGTTCCTTAAAAAAAATGGAATTACCATATGACCCTGCAATCCTACTACTGGGCATATACCCAGAAAAAACATAATTCAAAAAGACACATGCACCCCAGTGTTCATTGCAACACTATTTACAATAGCTGGATCATGGAAGCAACATAGATGTCCATCAACAGATGAATGGATAAAGAAGATGTGGTACATATATACAATGGGATATTACTCACCCATAAAAGGGAACAAAATTGGGACATTTGTAGAGACATGGATGGACCTTGAGACTGTCATACAGAGTAAAGTAAGTCAGAAAGAGAAAAACAAACATCGCCTGTTAATGCATATATGTGGAGTCTAGAAAAATGGTACAGGTCAACTTGGTTTTGCAAGGCAGAAATAGAGATACAGATGTAGAGAACAAACATATGGACACCAAGGAGGAAAGCGGGGAGGGGGGTGGAGTGGGGTGGGATTTATTGGGAGATTGGAATTGCCATATATACTTTACTAATAAGAAAACAATATCAAATTATACACTTTAAGTTTATGCAATTTATTGTGTCAATTATATCTCAATAAAAGTTGTTTAAAAATTATAGTAGGTAGTTACACCTGTATGTGAATGAGAGTTGAATATGCTAATAAAAGATGAAGGTTTTTTATTGAGATGATCTCAACTGTAAATATATTGTGCAGATGTATTAATATTTTATTTCTGATATTTTACATTACATTTGAGATGTAAGAGAAGTTTCATTTGAAAACGGACAATAGAAGACCTGAGAAGTTTTGCTGGCACATACATTCAACTTAGTGCACTTACAGCAATCCAGACAAACTAGTGGGGGTATGGAGTGGAACTTTTGCAATTTCATTAATTAAAAAGAAGGTCATTATTATGTAGTTATTTTATTTATTGCAAAATTATTTTTAGCAACATTGAGTTTTTTGCAAATTTGTAATAAATTTAATATACTCATTATTGAAATTCGGTCACAAAGGGAAACCTGCTCTTGTGAATGAATTGCTAGTCAGAAAATAATTTCTGCACTGATGCTCAAGGGATCCATTTTCTTCCAAGAAAAATGATTATTTGGCTTTCAGCCCCCAAGTCTGAATTCAAGAATCAGCACAATCCAGTAGGGAAAGGGCTGAATGAACAAAGATTTAGAGGAGATTTTGGCTTAAGTTTCAGTTCTTGTAGAATGTATTTTTTTTCCATGACTGTGTTTACACAAAAGATGGATCAAATGGGGGCCAAAGATTTTAATACAAGTAACACAAAGCCAAGTATACCAAGTTAAACAAACATTTCCCCATAATTCACAAAATAGAAACTAAAACAACACAAAAGGGAGGAGCTGGTTCAGAAGTGTAGCTCAGCTTTTAGAATGGTTGCATCAGTCATTTAATTAATCAGTAACAAGGTGTGTTTTCTTAAGTGGAAAACAATTCTGACATAAACATACCTCACATCTGATTTTGGAAATCTTTGCATGTATAACTTAGTTAAATTATACCTGCACAATAAGTATTGGCTTTTTGAAATATATGCTGATTGTGATGAAATAAAGTTTGAATGCAGCAAAGAAATAAACATTATGTTCTTGCTTGAATTTCCCACCTAGTTAAGTGGCATGATTTAGTCTATATCATATATTTGTTAAACAAAAACTTGAGTGAGAAAAAGCATATTTCACATTTGGAGTAGAAATGTCAAAAACATCCAATTTTTGGAATTAGGTATTTCCATAAACTACATCATTAGGATATAAAAAGTACATTTGTACAAAACATAACAGTTCAGAGTATTTTTACATTAATTTTATTCTCAATTGTTAATTGTTATTAACACTTTTATTAGATAGGTATGACAATATTATTTACATTTTACTGTTGAGTAAACTGGAATTCAGAGAGTTTGACTTAGCTCAGACTAGAATGCACAACTTCTCTTGACACTCCGATCAGAATTTTAAATTTTTTTGGAAATAATTTTAGACTCATATAGGACTTACAAAAATAGTATGGATAAATCTTATGTACCTTTCACCCAGCTTCCCCCAATAACATCTTATGTAACTTTACAATGTCAAACCCATAGTCCTTTCCTGCCTTTCTTCCTTTATTTATCTTTTGTGTAAATTTCTATAAAATTTTATCACATGTTGAAATTTGTGTAACGACCACTTCAATAAGGATACAGAATTGTTCTATCACCTAAAAGAAATTTCCCTTTATACTCATTCTCTCTTCCAAATATAACCCTTGGCAATCACCAATTTGTCTAGATTCAAGTCCTTTCTCAGATATGTGATTTGCAAATACTTTTCCCCAGTCTATATCCTGTCTTTTCATTCTCTTATCAGAGTCTTTCACAGAGCAAAAGTTTCTAATTGTGAGGAGGTACAATTGATCAACTTTACCATTTACAGACTGTTCTTTGGTGTCAAGTTTACAGACTTGACTACTATACATATATGTGTGTGTATATATATGTATATATATGTATATATATATATATATATATATATATATATATAACATTTTCTTAAGCCAATCTTTTGTTGATGGGCACTGGGGTTCTTTCCATGTCTTGGCAATTATAAATAGTGCTGTTATGGACTTCCCTGGTGGTCCAGTGGTTAAGACTCCTCACTTTCACTATAGGGGGCATGGCTTTGATCGCTGGTCAAGGAAGATCCTGCATGCCACGTGGTATGGCCAAAAAATAAATAGTTCTGTGATTAACATTGGGGTGCTTGTATCTATTCGAATCAGAGTTTTCATTTCTTTCCAGATATATACCCAGGAGTGGGATTGCTGGATCATATATTAACTCTGTTTTTAGTTTTTTTAAAGGAAACTCCATACTGATTTGCATGTGGCTATACCAATTTACCTTCCCACCAAGAGTGTAGGAGGGTTCCCTTTTCTCTACACTCTCTCCAGCATTTATTATTTGTAGATTTTTTGAAGATAGCCATTCTGGCTGGTGATACCTCATTGTGATTTTGATTTGCATCCCTCTACTCATTAATGATGCTGAACATCTTTTCTGTGCCTGTTGGCCATTTGTATGTCTTCTCTAGAAAAATGTATATTTAGGTCTTCTGTCCATCTTTTGATTGGTTTGTTTGTTTTCTCAATATTGATTTGTATGAGCTGTTTATTTATATTGGATATTGAGCTCTTGTCTGCTGCATCATGTGAAAATATTTTTCCCTATTCTGTAGGTTGTCCTTTCATTTTGTTGATGGTTTCCTTTGCTGGGTAAGAGCTTTTAAGTTTGATTAGGTCCCACATTTTACTTTTGTTTTTATTTCTTTTGCCTTGGGAGAATTATCTAGGAAAATATTCCTACAATTTGTAACCAAGAATGTTTTGCCTATGTTCTCTTCTAGGAGTTTTATGGTGTCATGTCTTATATTTATGTCCTTAAACTGTTTTGATTTTATTTTTATATATGGTGTGAGGGAGTGGTCTAATTTCATTGATTTACATGTAGCTGTCAAGATTTTCAACATCACTTGTTGTAAAGACTGTCTTTTCTCTACTGTATATTATTGCTTCCTTTGTCATAGATTGACCACAGGTGTGTGGGCTTACTTCTGGGCTCTCTGTTCTGTTCCATTGATCTATATGTCTGTGCCAATACCACGCTGTTTTGATTGCTGTAGCTTTGTAGTATAGTCTGAAGTCTGGAAGGGTTATGCCTCCAGTTTTGTTTTTTCCTTATGATTGCTTTGGCAATTCTTGGTCTTTTGTGATTCCTTATACATTTTAAGGTATTTATTCTAGTTATGTGTAAAATGTCATGTATATTTTGATAGGGATTTCATTAAATCTGTAGATCGCTTTGGGTAGTATGGCCATTTTAACCATATTAATTCTTCCAATCCTAGAGCATGGGATATCTTTACATTTCTTTGAACCATCTTCAATATACTTTATCAATGTTTTACAGTTTTCAGCACATAGGTCTTTCACCTCCTTGGTTAAATTTGTTCCTAGGTATTTCTATTTCATGCAATTTTAAATGAGATTTTTTTTACCCTCATTTTCTGAAACTTCATTGTTAGTGTAAAGAAATGCAACAGCTTTCTGTATATTAATCTTGTATCCTGCAACCTTGCTGAATTCATTTATTAGTTCTAATAGTTTTTGTGTGAAGACTTTAGGGTTTCCTATGTAAAGTATCATGTCATCTGCAAATAGTGAAATTTTACTTATTTCTTTCAATTTAGATATAAAGGAAGCCAATAAAACATGAAGCACTAAAATAACCAGACAAAAGAACCACAGAACCAAATTATACACTTAAAAAGAAAACCAACAAAAACTCAAAACCAAAAAAACAAACAAAAAAAACAAAACCAAAGCATAGTGTTAACTAAAGACTGATGCAAAGAAAGAAAACAAACCAATAAGAATGATAAAAAAAGAGAAATGGGAAAGAATGCAGACCAACAGAAGAGCAACGTAGAAATGAAAATACAGGAAAAAATTTTAAAAGGAAGAGGAAAGAAAAAGGAAAGAGAGGGAAAAAAATGACAAACAGAACCCCAGAGAAATGGTGAAAACAAGAACCGAATATAACAAGGACCAAATAGAAACAAGGACCAAATATAACAAAGTGCAAGAGAACAACCAGATAGACTGGAGATCCCCAAAACAAAATCAAATATTTAAAATTAGATCTAAGATAAAGACCAAACCTAAAACAACAAAAACAAAAAAACAAAACAGCAACAACAAAAAAACAAAAGTAGCATGTCAAGTGAAGAATAAAGCAGAGAAACAGAACAGACCAATAATGACTAAATAAAATAAGATAAATTTAAATAAAATTAAAAGGGATAAAACAGAACAACAGAAAAGTAGAAATGGAAATATACTAAGGAAAAATAAAATTAAAATATATTAAAGAAAGAGAAGAAAAAAACATAGGGGAAAAGAAGTCAGCACAACAGAAAAGCCAACTAGAAATAGAAATATACAAAAAGAATAAAAATAAAAGTAAAAAATAGGATATAAAAATGTTATAAAACATGAGATCCCATAAGTCTAAAATAGCACTTAATAAAAGCCAGAACCAACAGCAGAGTGAATCAAAACAATAGAATTCATTATAATAATTCTGTTCCTTGGGGTCTCAGCTATGTGTCCTTGTACACCCCTTGAGCCACAGGCCTCCTCACCTTCCCAAAGAGACCCTCCTCTGCCTCTGTGTTGGAGTCTGGGCCTGCTGTGGACCATGTAGGGTACAGTTAGACTCTGATCTAGCCTAATTCCTGCCTGTGCTTGTTCCCAAAGTCCACAGCTGTCAGAAACAGACCATTTTCATTTTGGGAATGTTCATTGTCCACTCAGATATTCCAAAGACACAAGTCTACCAAGCTGATCACAGGGATTTAATCTGAAATTTGCACAGCAGATGGAAAGATTTTCGATCCTCTTCCATAGTGCCCTTGTCCCTGGCTTTTAGCTTTGGTTTTGTCTCCCCCTCTGTGTCTGGTCCAACCCCAAGAGTTTGGTCCTGAGGTTGCCTTGGAGCTCTTGGGTCTGCCTCAGTGAGAGCTTTGAACTTCCTTTATTGCCCAACTGCATGCACTGACATATGATGAGAGAGGCTATGATAATGGCTCCTCTCCTTGCATGTGACTCAGCAGTATCACCTTGTTTGGATTGAGGGGGCCCTGGCAACACCGCCAAATGCCCAGGGATGCCAGTGGCTATGGGTTAGAAAATCTGGCCCTAGTGAGGGTCTTTATTGGCACCCAGTGTAAGGTGCATGAAGGCCAGCCCTCAGGGGGCCTTTTGTATCACTCTGCAACTGGCGGCGACAGCCAGTCCTGGAGAGGGCTTCCTTTATTATTTGTCTGAAGGCACCAGCATGTGGGGAGAGAGAGGGTACAATAGTGGTTCCTCCCCCAGCATGTGAGTCAGCAGTAGCACTCTGCTTGGATTGAGGGAGCCTCGGAGGCAGTGCCAGTGTCACAGAGAAGCTGGTGGGAATGGGCATAAATGGAATGGCCCTACTTATGGCCCACCCTTGCAGGCATTTTTGGCTCTTGGCAGTGGGCATGTTAAGGCCAGCCCTTGAGGAGGCTTTTTCTATTACTTGTTGATTGACACTCAACAGCCAGACCTAGAGGGAGCTTCCTTTATTGTTTGTTGTGGGCTCTGAGAGGCTACAATAATGGCTCCTCTGGCTCCACTGCTGTGTGTGACTCAGCAGTAGTGCCCTACTTCCATGGCAGCCCAGTATTCCCTGGTAGGCATTCCCTGCTGTGGATTTCTTCCCTCCAGTCCCCTCAGTCTGTGTCCCTGTAGCCAATAGTGGTTCTCATCTTGGGCCTATTCTCTGTTCCCCATGCTCCAGCTCCCAGAGCTCCTGCACTCTTTTGAACATATGTCTCAGTCCAGGGCATGCAGGGCCACAGTAAGGATCATCTGTGTGTTTCTCACTGTTTCCCATCTGCCACAGTTCTGCCACTCCACCATCTTTGGACAGACCTAAATGCATCCCTTCTGTTCCAATTGAATTCCCTGTTGGAGAGGGGATTTCCCTGTCAGATCAGTGGGTTTTCCCGAATTCAGGAATCTCTCCTTTGCTTCAGCTCCCCTGCCCTGGGGTGTAGGTCCTGTCCCTTTTTTTTCTCCTTCTCTTTCTCCTTTCTTTTTTTCCTGCTAACCAGTTATGCAGGAATCTTTATAGTCCTTTCCAGTGTCCAAGGTCTTCTGCTAGTGTTCAGCTGGCTTTCTGCAAGAATTGTTGCACCTATTGATGTATTCATGATGCATCTGTGGAGAGAGACAAACACCACATCCTTCTACTCCATCGCCATCTTTCTACCTATTAGTCGGGTTGTTTGTTTTTGATATTGACTTGTATGAATTGTTTGTATATTTTGGATATGAACTCTTGACAGTCACATCATTTGCAAATATATTCTCCTATTTTGTAGCTTTTTTTTTCATTTTTTTGATGGTTTCCTTTGCTATGCAAAAGCTTTAAGTTTAATTAGGTCCAATTTGTTTATTTTTAATTTTATTTCTTTTCCTTAGGAGACATCAAAAAATTATTGCTACTATTTATGTCAGAGAGTATTCTGCTTATGTCTTCTTCTAGGAGGTTTATGGTTTGTGATCTTACATTTAGGTATTTAAACTATTTTGAGTTTATTTTTGTATATGTTATGAGGAAATGTTCTAATATCATTTTTTTCATATGGCTACACAGTTTTACCCTCACCACTTGCTGAAGAGATTGTCTATTCTCCATTATATAGTCTTGCTGTCTTTTTAATAGATTAAGTGACCATAGATGTGTAGGTTTATTTCTGGATTCTATTCTGTTCCATTGATCTATGGGTCTGTTTTGTGCCAGTACCATGCCGTTTTAATTATTGTAGATTAGTAATATTGTTTGAAGTCTGGAAGGATTATACCTCCAGATTTATTCTTTTCCTCAATTTTGCTTTGGAAATTCAGGGTCTTTGATGGTTTTATATGAATTTTAGGATTATGTGTTCTAGTTCTGTGAAAAATGTCATATGTATTGAATAGGGCTTGCAGTAAATCTGTAAATTGCTTTGGGTAGGATGGCCATTTTAAACATATCAATTCTTCCAATTCAAGAGAATGGGATATCTTTTCATTTCTTTGTATCATCTTCAGTTTCCTTCATCAATGTTTTATAGTTTTCAGAGTATAGGGCTTTCACCCTCTTGGTTAAGTTTATTCCTATGTATTTCATTATTTTCATGTTATTGTAAATAGGACTTTTTTTTCCTTTCTATTTCTGATACTTCATTATTAGTGTATAGAAACACAAAGATTTCAGTATATTAATCTTGTATTCTGAAATCTCACTGAATTCATTTATTAGTTCTAATTGTATTTTTTGGGGGTGGAGACTTTAGAATTCTCTCTATAAAGTATGATGTCATCTGCAAATAGTGATATTTTTACATCTTCCCTTCCAATTTGGATACTTTTTTTTTTCTCTTGTCTGATTGCTTTGGTTATGACTGCCAATACTATGTTAAATACAAATGGTGAGAGTGAGCATCTTTATCTTGTTCCTTAATTTAACAAGAAGTATTTTAGCTTTTCACTGTTGAGCATGATGTTGGCCATGGGTTTGTTGTAAATGGCCTTTATTATGTTGAGTTATGTTTCCTCTATATCCACTTTGATGAGAGTTTTTATTATGAATGGATTTTTAGTTTTGTCAAACACTTTTTTTTGGCATCTATTGAGATAATTATATGGTTTTTATCCATCCTTTTCTTAACTTGGTTTGTCACATTGATTGATTTGTGAATGTTGAACCATCCTTGTGACTCTGGATTAAATCCAACTTGATCATGGTGTACAATCCTTTTTAGATATTGTTGGATTCTGCTTGCTAATACTTTGCAGAGGACTTTTGCATCTATATTCATCAAAGATATTGGCCTGCAATTTTCCTTTTTTGGTAGTGTCTTTGTCTGCTTTTGGTATTAGGGTAATAGTAGCCTCATATGAGGGTGAGTCAAAAATTATCCGCACTCTGGTTGTAGAATTTATTTTAATTAACTTTCAGAAAAGACAAAAACATTTTTTGACATAATCTCCTTGCTTTTCAATACACTTTGTCCATTCAATGTTTTAGTATTCTCTCATTGAAAAATGTTTTAGGCTGAACTGTGTGCCACAAATGAACCACTGTCTTCATTTCTTCATCAGAAGTGAATCTTTGTCCTCATAGGACTGCTTTCAGGGGAACAAAGAGGTGAAGGTCAGATGGAGCAAGATCAGAGTTATAAGGAGGATGCTTTTACACCTCAAAAGGAAGTTTTTGCAGAGTGTTGACAGTGTGGGCAGAAGTGTGCTGATGTGCATTGTCATGCAAGATCACAATGCCCTTGGATAGCAGTCCTCTGTGTTTAATCTGAAGTTGAGGCTTCAGCTTTTCAATAAGCATCTCACTGTAATGAGCACTGATGATTGTTGTACCTTTTTCCTGATAATGTTCCAATACTGGCCCTTGAGAATGCCAGAAAACTGTAAGTATCAATCTTCCAGCTGATGGTTGACTTTTTAGCTTTTCCTTGGTTGACAATTGAGGATGTTTCCATCCCATACTTTGCCGTTTACTCTCAGACTTATAGTGATGAATCCATGTCTCATCACCAGTAATGATTCTCTTAAAGAAACTTTCACCTTCCTTAGAGTTTTGGTCCACATTTTGTTTGCAGATATCCAAACGCTTCTGTTTATGCTCTTCCATGATTTGTTTCCATAACTATCTTGCACAAACTTTTTGAAACCTAAGTCTGTCTTGGATTACTTCATTTTGAGGTGTTAAAGCATCCTCCCCATAATCCTGATCTTGCTCCATCAGACTTTCACCTGTTTGGTCCCCTGAAAGCAGTCCTACAAGGGTGAAGATTCACTTCTGATGAAGAAGTGAAGACTGGTGCATTTGTGGCTCACAGCTCAGCCAAAAACATTTTTTAATGAATGAATATTAAAGCTTGTTGACAGATAGACAAAATATATTGAAAAGCAAGGAGATTATGTCAAAAAATGATGTATTTGTCATTTTTAAAAGTTAATTAAAATAAATTCTACAACCAGAGTGTGGATAATTTTTGACTCACTTTTCTAGAATGAATTTGGTAGTGTCCTCTCCTCTTCCATTATTTGAAATAGTTTGAGAAAGGTAGGTATTAGTTTTTCTTTATATATTTGGTAGAAATCCCCTGGGAATATGTCCAGTGCTGGACTTTTGTTCACTGGAAGTTCTCTTTTTTAAATTATAAATTCAATTTCACTTCTAGTGATGTCTATTCATATTGTCTGTTTCTTTTTCATTCTGTTGGCAGACTATATGTTTCTAGAAATTTGTCCTTTTCCTTTAGGTTGTCCAATTTGTTGGGATATAACTGTTCTTATTATTCTCTTATGATTTTTTACTATCCCTGTGGTATTGGTTGTTATTTCCCCCTTTTCAATTCTTTCTGTTTGAGTCTCTCTTTTCCTCTGGATGAGTCTGACTAAAGGCTTACTCATTTTTTTTTTCAAAGAACCAGCTCTACTACGGGGATATGTGTATAAAAACAGATGATTGAACCTGGTGTACCCCCCAAAAAAATTAAAAAAAAAAAGAACCAGATCTTGGGTTCATTTATCTTTTATATTTTTTGGTCTCTATTTTGTTTATTGCCTCTCTAATCTTTATGATTTCCTTCCTTCTGTTGACTTTGGTTTTTTTTTTTTTTTCTTTTTTGCAAATCTTTTAGCTGTTAGGTCAGGTTGTTTATTTGAGATTTTTCCTCTTTCTTGAAGTAGGATTGTATTGCTATAACATTCTCTCTTAGAACTGCTTTTGCTGCATCCCATAGTTTTTGTAAAGTTTTGTTTCCATTTTCATTTTCTCAAGATACTTTCTGATCTCATCTTTGATTTCATCACTGACCTATTGGTTTTTCACTAGCATGTTGTTTACTCTCCATCTATTTGTTCTTTTCTCATTTTTCTTTCTGTAATTAGTTTCTAGTTCCAGAGGGTTGTGGTCAGAAAAAGTGATTGATATAATTTCTATCCTTTTAAATTTGTTGAGCCTTGTTTTGTGACCTTGTATGTTATCTATCCTGGAGAAAGTTCCATATGCACTTGCAAAGAATGTGTATTCTGCTATTTTGAGATATAATATCATGTAGATACATATTAAGTTTAACAGTTCTATTGTGTCATTTAAGACCACTCTTGCCTTATTTATTTTCTGTCTGAGTGGTCTGTCCATTGATGTTGGTGGGGTGTTAAAGTACCTTACTATGATTGTATCATTGTCTATTTCTTGCTTTATATCTGTTAGAATTTGCTTTAAATATTTATGTGCTCTTGTGTTTGGTGATTATAATGTGAACAAGTATAATCTCCCCTTCTTGTATTGATACCTTTATCATTATATAACACACTTCCTAGTCTTTGGTTATAGCCTTTGTTTTAAAGTCTACTTTTTCTGACATGAATATTGCTAACCCCACTTTCCTGTTTTGTCTGTTTGCATGATGCAAGTAGGGGTGATGTGCTTACAGAGGTCAGATGTTCTGCCTGCGTAGGCATATGCTCTTCCCCTCAGATGCAGACCATAGTCACATCTTTTCCCAGTCATGATCACCCCAGATTTAGCATTACTTTGTGGCAGAATGTGAACCAGGTCAAAATATTTGCTTGGCTTGGGCTGGGGTACACAGCAAGGCAGTCACAGGAGTTCCAGCAGCCACACTACTATCAGAAGTCTGGAGTGCCTCTGGGGTGTCACTTGAGTAAGCACCAACAATGGCCACTGATGCCCCAACTAGGCTATGCCCCAGGCCTCAGGTCACCTCTGTGTTCTTAGGTTTTCTTTTCCCAAGTTATGACTGCCCTAGATCTAGTGCCAAGCTGTGGCATGGAGTGGGTGGAATTTAGGCATTCACTTTTCTCAGATGGTGGAGCACAGTAGTGTGGCAGCCACTAGGACAGACCTCTGTCCACCCAGCCTGGGCGCAAGCCAGTTTTGTCCTCATTATTGGAGTCTAGACTTCTCCAGTCTTTCTATATGTCCCAGCAGTTTTCAAGTAGCCAAGGAGATTTTCTCCTACACATAGGGACCCAGGACTGGGACACACAGTCTGTAGCTTGTCTGCTCACTCCCCAGGGTGTTTTTCACTCACATGAACTCCTTTATCCTATGAGTCCTCTCTCACAGGTATAGGTCTTGACCTGATTGCTTTTCTTCCAGTCCTACTTGATTATGTGTGTACTGTTCTTACTGCCTTGCTTGTACAGGAGTCCTTCTGCCAGTTTCCAGTTAGTTTTTTTGTGTGAATTGTTACACACGTAGGTGTATTTTTGAGGTGTTTGTGGGGGAAGGTGAGCTCCATGTCCTCTTTTTTAAATTAATTAATAAATTAATTAATTGGCTTCATTGGGTCTTCATTGTTACACATGGGCTTTCTCTAGTTGTGGCCAATGGGGGCTACTCTTCATTGCAGTGTGCAGGCTTATCATTGCTGTGGTTTCTTGTGTTGTGGAGCATGGGCATCAGTAGTTGTGGCACACAGGCTCAATATTTCTGGCTTGTAGGCTCTAGAGCACAGGCTCAGTAGTTGTGGCACATGGGCTTAGTTGCTCCACAGCATGTGGGATCTTCCTGCACAAGGGATTGAACCTGTGTCCCCTGCATTGGCAGGCAGATTCTTAACCACTGTGCCACCAGGGAAGCCCTCCATGTCCTCTTATTGCACCATCTTGATGTTCCTCTTTGATGAGAGTATTTTAAGTTAGTAATGAATGTTGGAAGTTTCCAAATGCTTTTCTTTGCATGTGATGAGATTATTGCACGGCTTTACATTTTTGATCTCAGTATAATTAAATGTATTGATTTTCAAGTATTAAACCATCATTGAATGCCTAAGAAAGATTCTTCTTTGTTATTATGTCCATTTTATCATACGCTTGAATTTCATTTGCTATTATTATAGAATTTTTAGATCTATTTTCTTGTGGAATATTTGACTATAATTTTCTTTTCTTCTAATGTGTTCATGAAGTATTTCCTTTTCTTCAATGTTCTTGAATAACCTGTGTAGAATTGTTATTATTGTTTTTAGAATTATATTTGGTAAAATTCTCAAGTAAAGCTCTGTGGCCTTGACATTTTCTATGTGGAAAAAGTACTTAATTGCACATTTAACTTCATTAATATATATATAGTTTTTAATAGAATAGAAGTAGATATGCCATAAAAGACAGTACCAAAGTGGCAGAGTAAGAGTTTTCTACCTTTGTTGCCTCACAGAACATCAATTTTGGTAATCATACATGAGTGAGAGTAAGTTTGTGAGAGTATAACATTCCAGTGAAGTTTCAGCACATCCTTAGAGCAAAAACTCCAAAAACAAACATATTGGAGAAGGTAATAAGAACAATTTTACTTTACCTGTGTTACCCCTCACCCATGGTGGCACAGCTTAGTGCCAACAAGGACGTCCTCAGCTTGCAATTTTTCCCATGGGGAAAAGTGAAAACATGTGAATGAGTACCAAGGTTCCCCAGCTGTGCAGGATGCTGCCCAAGAGGCCCACTTACTTCCTGCCCTACTCAGATTACTGATGTGATCTGCATTGCTCAAGGATTGAAAGAGGCTGGGAGCACAGCAAGTAGAGTTGAGGACTCACCCAAGGCACATTACTAGCAATTGCATGGTTTATCCTACTAACTGTTTTCTGGACTGTATCAAGAAGCCTGCTCACAAGCTGTTAAGGGCTTCTCACTGGTGGACTCACAAACACTCCACATGTGTCACCCTACCTGAATGACTGGCTCCCAACACACTTTTGTGGATGACAAATTCAAGTTTTTGTAGATGGCTAACAATCATGCACCAAAATCCAGCCTCACTATACAGGATTGGAAGAAGGCTTACAAACTTCAACATTTCTGTGCACCACCCTAACAAAAACAAATGAGAGGCATTCAGCACTGGACCTAGTTTTTCGGGATCAAAATAAAATATATACTCTTAAGAATACCACCTGAGAGGGAACAAGAAGTGTAGAGTGGGTCCAACCAAAGAAAATGTCTAAGAAAATCTCATAATCCTTAGCAAAAATAATTGGTGGATTTATTTCACTCCCAAAGCCAGTCAGTAAAAATAACAGTTAATGACTTCTTCAAATGGAAAGATAGCAGTGTAGATCTTTAAGAAACATGAAAAATTGACACCAACAAAAAGGGTGCAAACATTGTATAGCAACTAATCTTCAAAAAATGGAGATCTACAAACTCCTTGGAAAAGAATTCAAAATAATTATTTTAAGGAAACAGCAAATTACAAGAAAACATGGGTAGACAATTCAATAAAATCAAAATTACAATACATTAAAATGACAGGTTCAACAGAGAGATAGAATCATAAAAAAGACCAAATAGAAATTCTGGAGCTGAAAAATACAATGAATAAAATGAATACACAATAGAGTTTATCAAAAATATATTGGATCATGGAGAAGAACCTGTGAACTTGAAGACAGGTCATTTAAAATTATCCAGGGACAGGAGAAAATTTTTTTTTTAATTGAAGAAAGCCTACATGATATATGTGATACAGTCATGCAAAAGAATATATGCAATACAGGAATCCCTGAAGAAGAAGAGAAAATGGAAGGAGTGGAAAACTTATGTAAAGAAACAGTGGCTTGGATGGAGATCAAGATGATAGAGTAGGTGGACATGGGGCTAACCTCTCTTCACAAACACATCAAAAATACATCTACAAGTGAAACAGTTCTCACAGAGAGCCAACTGAATTCTGGCAGAACATCTCATACAACCAAACCTGCAAGAAGATGTTTATGTAACTGGGTAGTAGGACAAAAAGAAAAAGAAAAAGAAAACAAAAAGGAATCAGGATGGACCTGTAATACTCGGAGGGAGCTGTGAAAGAAGAAACTTTTTCTCACACTGGGAACATCCTTCACTGATTGGGAGGTTTGCTGGGACAGATACGGAGGTGGAGTGGCCTGGAATTTGCTTGAGCAGAGTGTGCTGGTGCTGGATTGCTAACAAACATGGCAAAGAGAGAACATCACTGATGGCTGCCATGTCAGCACACTTACAAGCCCAAAATGCATGCTTGCTAGTATGTTCAGAAGCTAGGTGCTGAAACTCAGACTTCAGCAAATGGAACCAGGGAGAGGAATCAGTTTAGCTGTGTGGAGACAGCCCAGTGGGCATGGATTGTGGTCTGGGCCATGATTGCTAGTGCAGGCAAGACTGGATGAAGGTCAGTCATAAGAGTCCCTTTGTCAGTCTGCTTACAGTGGGGCACATTTCTGGTGGCAGCAGGCTTTGTGATCTTGCACATGCTGGGGGCAGTGCTGACATCCAAGCCAATTTCAACCCTCATTCAGTTGGGGTGGGTCTGAGGACAGTTCCAGCAGCAGTGGACTTTGTTGGTGTTCACACTGGATGATGGGTGGTTTCACTGAATTGCATATCCCTGGTGGACAGCACCTGAGGAGGAATACATAGCAGCTCCTTTCTCAATGGGAGTGCTCCAATCCCTCCTACCTCACATCACAGGTTTAGAAGCAGATCTGGGGGCTACTACTACAACAACTGGAGAGCACAACCTGTTCACAAAAGCAGCCACAGAGCAGAGGAGTACCTGCCCAACATCCAGTGCAGCCTCTGGTCACCACAACACCAAACAAAGCCCCTAACAAGAGGACAACAGCCAGTACACTCTGATTAAAAATGTGGTAGGCATCCACAGCAAAAACAGCCCTTGTGCCAAAAACATAGGAATCATGCAGTCCACACAATGAGGTCCCCACGTAAAAAGAGCTCCTCAAGACCACAGGAGATAACTGATTTGCCTAAATTCATGGAGTCAGAGAAATTTAAGTAAAAGGAAAAAGCAAAGGAACTACTATAAATTAAAAGAACAAGAGAAATCCCCTGAGAAAAAAACAAACAATGAAAAGACTTTTCCAGTCTACCATAATCCAAGTTCAAAAAGTAGGTAATAAAAATGCTAAAGGAATTAAGAAAGATTTTCCATGGAAATGCAGATCACTGTAACAGGAACTATAAACTATAAAGA
The DNA here is from genome assembly GCF_030028045.1 of Hippopotamus amphibius kiboko. NCBI lineage: Eukaryota > Metazoa > Chordata > Mammalia > Artiodactyla > Hippopotamidae > Hippopotamus > Hippopotamus amphibius. The sequence goes on along the minus strand of NC_080203.1, from coordinate 68,635,629 downwards.
GGAAACAATCAAAACTAGAAAAGTCAATGGCCAAAATTAAAGCCAAGCAAAAGGCAATGAGTAGTAGACTAAATAATGCAAAAGAGCAAATAATTGATCTGAAAGATAGAATAATGGAAATCATCCAATTAAAACAGTAAACAGGTATAAAAATGAAAAAAAAAATGAAAGCAACATACGAAATCTATGGAATACGGGTTCCAGAATGAGAAAAAAAGGAGGGAGGGATAAAAAATGTATTTGAAGAAATTATGGCTAAACCATCCCAAAACTAATGAGGGAAACAGATATCCAGGTACAGGAAGCACAGAGAATCTCAAACAAGATGAACCCAAACAGACCCACATGAAGACATATGATAATTAAAATGGCAAAATTTAAATAGGATTCTAAAGGCATCAAGAGAATAACAAAGAATTGGTTAGAAGGGATTTCCCATGAGGGTATCAGCTGATTTCTCTACAGAAGCCTTGCAAACCAGAAAGGACATATTCAAAGTACTGAAATGGAAAAAAAAATCTGAAACTTAAGATATTCTACCCAGCAAGATGCTCACATAGAATAGAAGGAGAAATTAAGATTTTCTCAGACAAGCAAAAACCAAAAGAATACAGCAATACTAAACCTATACTAAAAGAAATATTGAAAGGTCTTCTCTAAACAGAAAGGAAGCAAGAATCTATAGGAAAGGGAAAAACACAATAGGAATAGCAAACATATAAAAACATTGAAGATCACTTAAATAAGTCAGTACATAGATTAAAAAACAATAAAAAATTTGTAAAGTGATTATAACTTAGATTAACAGGAAAAGGATAAACATGCAATGGTAGTAATATTAGATAAAATAGACGTTAAAACAGCAGCCATAAAGAAAGACAAAGAAGAACACTATATAATGATAAAGGCATCAGTACAAGAAGAGTATATTACACAATATATATTCACCAAATACAGGAGCACCTAAGTACATACAACAAATACTAGCAAACATAAAGGGAAAAATTGACAAGGATACAATAATAGTAGGAGACTTTAACACCCTACTGACATCAATGGACAGATCATCCAGACAGAAAATCAATAAGGCAATAGAGATCTTAAGTGGCACAATAGAACAGTTGAACTTAATATCTACAGGACACTACATCCAAAAAATAAAACTAAAAACACCCAGAATACACATTCTTTTCAAGTGCACATGGAACATTCTCTAAGACAGACTACATACTAGGGCACAAAATAAGCCTCAACAAATTTAAGGGGCTAGAAATTATATCAAGCATCTTTTCTGACCACAAAAGTATGAAACTAGAAATCCACCACAGATAGAAAATGGGAGAAAAACTATTACATGGAGACTAAACAACATGATACTAATACCTCAAGACAAGCAAGAAAAACACAAACTTACAAAATATGGAGTGCAGCAAAAGCAGTTCTAAGAGGGAAGTTTATAGTTATACAGACCTTCTTCAAGAAACAAGAAAAATCTCAAATAAACAACATAACCAATCACCTAAAAGAAGTGGAAAAAAGGAAAAAAACCTCCAGAATCAGCAGAGGAAGGAAATAATAAAGATCAGAGAGGAAAAGAATAAGATAGAGATTAAAACAATAGTAAAGATCAATAAAACCAAGACCTGTTTTTGAAAGAATAAACAAATCGAAAATCCCCTAGCCAGGGTCACAAAGAAGAAAAGAGAGACCCAAATAAACAAAATGAGAAATGAAAGAGATAAAATAACAACCAATACCACAGAAGTATCAAACAAATCATGGCAACAAATTGGATAACCTAGAAGAAACAGAAAAGTTGATAGAAACAGAAAGCCTGCCAAAACTGAGACAAGAAGAAACAAATAATTTGAACAGAATAATCACTAGAAGTGAAATTGTAGGTAATTTAGAAAATCTCCCTGCCATCAAAGTACAGGACTGGATGGCTTCACTGTGGAATTCTACCAAACATGCAAATAAGAACTTATACCTATCCTGCTCAAACTATTCCAAAATATTGAAGAAGAGGGAACACTCCCAAAGTCATTCTATGAAACCACCATAACCTTAATACCCAAACCAGAATAAGACACTACCAAAAAAGGAAATTAAAAATTCTCAACAAAATGTTAGCAAACAAAATCCAACAATACATAAAAAGGATCAGAGAACATGATGAAGTTGGATTCATTCCAGGGTCACAAGAATGGTTCAACATACTCAGATCACTCAATGTGATACACACATCATCAAAGGAAATGACAAAAAACACATGATCATCACAATAGGTGCTGAAAAATTATGTCATAAAATTCAAAATTCATTTCTGATAAAACGTCCCCAAAATGGCTATAGAAGGAACATATCTCAACATAATCAAAGCCATTTATGACAAACCCACAGTCAATATAATAGAAAATGGTGAAAAGCAGAAAGTCTTCTTGCTTAGTTCTGGAACAAGTCAAGGATGCCTACTCTCACCAGTTCTATTCAACATAGTATTGGAAGTCTTAGCCATAGCATTCAGACAAGAAAAAGGAATAAAATGTGTCCAAATTGGAAGGGAGGAAGTAAAATTCTCATTCTGTGCAGATGACATGAAACTCTATATAGAGACCCCTAAAGACTCCACACAAAAGTATTGGAACTAGTAAATCAATTCAGCAAGGTTACAGGATTAAAGATTAATGTACAGAAATATGTTGCTTTTCTTTACATTAACAATGAAATATCAGAAAGTAAAAAATAATCTCATTTAAAGTCACGTCAAAAAATAAAACACCTAGGAATAAACCTAACCAAGAAGGTGAAAAAACTATACACTGAGAACTATAAAATATTGATGAAGGGAATTAAAGATGATTCAAAGAAATGGAAACATATTCCAGGCCCTTGGAAGAAATAATATTGTTAAAATGCCCATCCTACCCAAAGTAATCTATAAATTTACTGTGATTCCAATCAAATTACCCATGACATTTTTTCACAGAACTAGAACAAATAATCCAAAATTTATATGGACCCCCAAAAGATCAAGAATTGCTAAAGCAATTCTGAGGAAAAAGAACAAAGCTGGAGTCATATCCCTACCAGAGTTTAGATAATACTACAAAGCTACAGTAACCAAAGCAGTGTGGTATTGGCCTAAAACAAACAAACAAACAAACAGGTGTATAAATCAATGGAAGTGAATAGAGAGCCCAGAAATAAACCCACATACCTATGGTCAATTTTCAACACAGGATGCAAGAGTATACAATGGAGAAAGGAGAGTCTCTTCAGCAAGTGGTATTGAGAAAGCAGGGCAGCTTTGTGTGAATCAATGAAATTAGAACACTTCCCACAACATATACAAAAATAAACTCAAAATGGTTTAAAGGCCTAAATATAAGACATGACACCATAAAGCTCCTAGAAATGAATTGAATATAGGCAAAACATTCTCAGACATAAATTATAGCAATATTTTCTTAGGTTAGTCTCCCAAGGCAAAAGAAATAAAAGCAGAAATAAACAAACAGGACCTAATCAAAGTTAAAATATTTTGCATAGCAAATCAAGCCATCAACAAAACGAAAAGATAGTGGCTTCATAGAATAAATTTGGGGTGGTCCCTCCTCTTCAATATTTTGGAGTAATTTGAGAATGATAGGTATAAGATTTTTGCTTTTTAACATCCCTGATTTTTCTCCTCCTTTCCCTGCATGATTAATGTTTCTGACATATTTTACATTTTTGTTTTATTTTTATCTACTCATTGCAGATATAGATGATTTTACTTCTTTTGTATTTTACCCTCCCTTTTAGCTTTATATATGGTTGATTTACTGCCATACTGTGTATTTCCCTTCCCCAATGAGATTTTTCCTTTTGTAATTTTCATATTTCTACTTGTGGCCTTTTCTTTTTCACTTGGGAAAGTCCCAGGGAATCTCCTGGTTGTCCAGTGGTTAGGACTCAGCGCTTTCACTGTTGTGGGCCTGGGTTTGATTCCCTGGTTGGGGACCTAAGATCCTACAAACTGCATGGCCAAAAAAAAAAAAAAAAAGTCCCTTTAACATTCCTTGTAAAGCTGGTTTAGTGGTGCTGAACTCTTTTAGCTTTTGCTTGTCTGTAATACTTTTGATCTCTCCATCAAATCTGAATGAAAACCTTGCTGGGTAGAATAATCTTTGTTGTAGGTTTTTCCTTTTTATCACTTTAAATATATTGTGCCACTCCTTTCTGCCCTGCAAGGTTTCTGCTTAAAAATAAGCTGATAGCCTTTTGGGAGTTCCTTTGTACCTAACTTGGTGCTTTTCCCTTGCTGCTTTTAACATTCTCTATTAATCATTAATTTTGGCATTTTAATTACAATGTTTCTCAGTGTTGTTCACTGTAGGTTGATTCTCTTTGGGACTCTGTACTACCTGAACCTGAATGTCTGTTTTTCCTTCCAGGTTAGGAAACTTTTCAGTTATTATGTCTTCAGATATATATGTCTTTGCTCCATTCTCTCTCTCTTCTCTTTCGAATATATATTCTCTTATAATACAAATGTTATTTTACTTGATGTTGTCCCAGAGGTCTCTTGAACTGTTCTCATTTCTTTTTATTCTTTTGTCTTTTTTTTTCTGTCCAGCTTCAGTGATTTCCTCTATGCTGTCTTCCAGCTCACTAATTCATTCCTTTGTATCATCCAATCTACTGTTGATTCCTTCCAGTGTATTTTTCATTTCAGTTACTGTAATTTTTATGTTTGGTTCTTCTTTATATTTCCTCTTTTGTTAAAAATTTCTAACTTGTCATTCTGTTCATCCAATATTTTTTCCCAGTTCTCTGAACATCTTTACAATTATTACCTTGAACACTTTCTTGGGTTGATTGCTCATCTCCACTACACTTACTTCTTCTGGGATTCTGTCTTGTTCCTTTGTCATGAATATGTTTGACTTTGGAGAAATAGCCTTTTATAAGAAACATCCTGTGTATCCCAGCAGCACACTCCTCTCTGGTCACCAGAGTTATATGTTCTTGGGAGTGTCTGCTATACGGGCTTTGTGGGTCCTTCTGTTGTGTGCTTACCATAGGTGATCTGGTAGGCATGGCTATCCCCAGCTCTTGTTGGTTGCCAGGCCCTGTCTTGTGTAGAGGCTACTGATCACTGTTGGTGTTGCCAGATCACAATGTAGCTGGCTGTGAAGACCCAGGGTGTTCCTGGGCTAGTGCTGGCTCCCTGGCAGGCAGAGCTGTCTTCTAGGTTGGGTGGTTGTGGAGCTGAGGGTATCAGATTTAGAGTTGGTCTGCCTGTGGGGTGGGTCTCATTCCTGATATGGCTGCCTATAATGTCCAGGATGTCCCAAAGCTGATGTCTTTGTGCTGGCTGGTAGGATTATATCTAGGGCCTGCTGGCTGAAAGCTCAAAGTTTCCAGAGTTTGTGTTAGCTTTCTGAAGGGCAGGGCTGGGGTGCATGTTGTCCTGGGGCTGGTGCTGGCCTGCTGGTGAGTGGTTTGTGTCCTGATGTTGCAGGCTGTGGGGTTGTGGTGATCCTGGAGCTGGTGTCTTCCTACTGGTGCATAAGGCCAAGTTCTGAGTTTTCTGGCTTCAGGGCCTGGGTGTCCTGGAGCTGGGGTCCACCCACTAGTGGGTTGATGCTGTTTCACTGGTATGTGGATCCAGGTTCTGGTTTCTCTGGCTCTAGGGCTCTGCAGGGGTCCCAGGGTTGGTGTGTCCACCTGCTTGTGGCCAGGACCAAGGCCTAGGGGGGTCTGGTGGCTGATGTCTGTCCTCTGTTGAGTGAGCCTCTTCTCAGGGCTAGTTCCAGGGCACTGGCGTGCAGGAACACATCTTGGGCTCTCTGGTGAAAAGTGCTGGGTCCTGAGGTACAAATGGACTCAGGGGTTCTTAAGAAGCTGGCCTGCTTGTAGGTGGGGCTGTGTCCCCACCCAACTAGTTACTTAGCCTTAACCATCCCACTACAGATGTTGACAGTTTGGTGGATGGAACTATGCACCTGTGCTAATAAGCTAGAGGGAGGATTCCAAAAGGTAGCTTGTGATCACCAATGTCCATGTGGTAGAACAATCTCCCATAAATGGCTACTGCCAATGTCTATGTCACCAGGGCAAGTCCCAGTTTTCTCATGCCTCTCCAGGCTGCTCTCCAAGGTCAATAGGATCATGTGAGATTTTTTGTGTGCCCTTTAAGTGTGATCTCCTTATTTCCTACTGTCCTTTGCTACTCTGAAAATAAGCCCCACTGGTTTTTAAGGCCAAACATGCTGGGGGCTCATCTTCCTGGTGCAGGACCCCCAGGCTGGGGAGTCTGATGTGGAGCTTGAGCTCCTCACTTGGGAAGAATCCCTGCAATTGTAATTCTCCTCTTTGTGGGTCATCAAGTTGGGTATGGGTCTTAACTCTACTGCATTGCAATACTGTCTACCTGTCTCACTGTGGGCTTTTTTTTCTTTTAATCTTCAGTTATAGAAGATATTTTCTGCTAGTCTTCCAATTTTCTCATTAGTAGTTGCTCTGTAAATAGTTGTAATTTGATGTGCCTGGAAACAGCTGCCCTCAGGGCCTTCCTACTCTTCCATCCTGGCCACTCAGGTCTTTCTTGTCTCTTGACATGGACATTTAGCAATCTTAAAATTACTTTTGCTGTATCCCATAAGTTTGCTCTGTTTTATTTCTTTTTTTCACTTTTCTCAGGGTATTTTTAGATTTCCACTTTCTATTTTTTAATTATTTTATATTGGAGTATATTTGCTTTACAATTTTATGTTAGCTTCTACTGTACAGCAAAGTGAATCAGCTATACATATACATATATCCATTCTTTCTCCAGATTTCCTTTCTATTTAGGTCATCACAGAGCATTGAGTAGAGTTCTCTGAGCTATACAGTAGGTTCTCATTAGTCATCTATTTTGTACATAGTATCAATACTATATATATGTCAATACCAATCTTCACCCCACATGCACTTTACATCTGTCTCTATTTCTGCTTTGTAAATAAGATCATCTATACATTTTTTTTAGGTTCCACATGTATGTGTTAATATAAAATATTTGTTTTTCTCTTTCTTACTTACTTCACTCTGTATGACACTCTCTAGGTCCTTCCATGACTCTAACAATGACCCAATTTCATTCATTCCTTTTTATGGCTGTGTAATATTCCATTGTGTGTGTGTAATCTTCTTTATCCATTCCTCTGTTGATGGACATTTAGATTGCTTCCATGTCCTGGCTATTATAAATAATGCTGCAATGAACATAGGGGTGCATTTCTCATTTTGAATTATGGTTTTCTCTGGATATATGCCCAGCAGTGGGATTGCTGGGTCATACAGTAGTTCTATTTTTAGTTTTCTAAGGAACCTATATACTGTTCTCCATAGTGGTTGTATCAATTTACATTCCCACCAACAGTGCAAGAGGGTTCCCTTTTCTCCACACCCTCTCCAGCATTAGTTGTTTGTTGATTTTATGATGATGGCCATTCTGACTGGTGTGAGGTGATACCTCATTGTAGATTTGATAAGAATTTCTCTAATAATTAGTGATGTTGAGCAGCTTTTCGTGTGCCTCTTGGCCATCTGTATGTCTTCTTTGGAGAAATGTCTGTTTAGGTCTTCTGCTCATTTTCTGATTGGGTTGATTTTTTTTTTTTTATATTGAACTGCATGAGCTGTTTCTATGTTTCAGAGATTATTCTTGTCAGATGCTTCGTTTGGAAATATTTTCTAACATTCTGAGGGTTCACTTTTCATATCATTTATAGTTTCCTTTGCTGTGAAAAAGCTTTTCATTTTCAGTAGGTCCCATTTGTTTAGTTTTGTTTTTAATTTCATTATGCTAGGTGGTGCGTCAAAAAGGATCTTCCTGTGATGTATGTCAAAGAGTGTTCTTCCTATGTTTTCCTCTATGTTTTATAGTGTCTGGACTTACATTTAGGTCTTTAATATATTTTGAGTTTATTTTTGTGTATGATGTTAGGGAGTGTTCTAATTTCACTCTTTTACTTTTAGCTGTCCAGTTTTCCCAGCACCAATTATTGAGGTGGCTGTCTTTTTTCCATTGTATATTCTTGCCTCCTTTGTCATAGATTAGTTGGCCATAGGTGCATGGGTTTATCTCTGGGCTTTCTATTCTGTTCCATTAATCTATATTTCTGTTTTTGTGTCAGTACCCTACTGTAGTGATTGCTGTAGCTTTGTAGTATAGTGTGAAGTCTGGGAGGAAAGCCTGATTCAGTGTCTTTTGTGTTGCCATACAAATTGTAAAATTTTTTGTTCTAGTTCTGTAAAAACTGCCATTGGTAATTTGATAGGGACTGCATTGAATCTGTAGATTGCTTTAGGTAGTAAGTCATTTTCACAATATTGATTCTTCCAATCCAAGGACATGATATATCTCTACATATGTGTCGCCTTTGATTTTTCTCATCAGTCTTATAGTTTTCAGTGTATAGGTCTTCTGCCTCCTAAGGTAGTTTTATTCCTAGGTATTTTACTCTTTCTATTGCAATGGTAAATAGGATTGTTTCCTTAATTTCTCTTTCTGATCTTTTATTGTTAATCTATAGGAATGCAAGAGATTTCTGTGTATTAATTCACTGATTAAATCTAGTAGTTTTCTGGTGGCACCTTTAGGATTTTATATATATAGTATCATGTCATCTGCAAAGATTAATGATTTTATTTCTACTGTTCCAATTTGGACTCTTCTCACTTCTTTTTCTCCTCTGATTGTTGTGGCTAAGGCTTCCAAGACTATGTTGAATAATAGTGGCAAAATGGGACACCCTTGCCTTGTTTCTGACTTAGAGTAAATGCTCTCATTTTTTCAACATTAAGAATAATGTTTGCTGTGGGTTTGTCATATATGGACTTTATTACGCTAAGGTAGGTTACCTCTATGCCCACTTTCTGGAGAGTTTTTTTTTTTTTTATCATAAATTGCTGTTGAATTTTGTTGAAAGCTTTTTCTGCATCTACTGAGATGATCATATGGTTTTTATTCTTTAATTTTTAATATGGTGTATCACGTTGATTCATTTGCGTATATTGAAGACTCCTTGCATTCTTGGGATAAACTTCACTTGATCATGGTGTATGATCTTTTTAATGTGCTGTTGGATTCGATTTGCTACCATTTTGTTGAGGATTTTTGTGTCTTTGATGATTAGTGATATTGGCCTGCAATTTTCTTTTTTTGTGATATCTTTGTCTGGTTTTGGTATTAGGGTGATGATCCCTCTTAGAATGAGCTTGGGAGTGTTCCTCCTTCTGCAATTTTTTGAAAGCGTTTGAGAAAGATAGGTAGCTCTTCTCTACATGTTTGATAGAATTTACCTGTGAAGCCACCTGGTCCTGGACTTTTGTTTGTTGGAAGATTTTAAATTACAGCTTCAGTTTCATTACTTGTTATTGGTCTGTTCATATTATCTATCCTTCCTGGCTCAGTCTTGGAAGGTTGTATCTTTCTAAGAATTTGACCATTTCTTCCAGGTTGTCCATTTTACTGGCATATAGTTGCTTGTAATAGTCTCTTATGATCCTTTGTATTTCTGTGGTGTCAGTTGTAACTTCTCTTTTTTCATTTCTACTTTTATTGATTTCAGTTCTTTCCCTTTTTCTCTTGATGAGGCTGGATAAATGTTTATCAATTTTGTTTATCTTCTCAAAGAACAAGCTTTTAGTTTCACTGATCTTTGCTATTGTTTTCTTCAATTTCATTTCATTTATTTCTGCCCTGATCTTTATGATTTCTTTCCTTCTAATAACTTTGGTATATTTTTGTTCTTCTTTCTGCAGTTGCTTTAGGTGTAAGGCTGTTTATTTGAGATTTTTCTTGTTTCTTGAGGTTGGATTGTATTGCTATAAACTTCCCTCTTAGAATTGCTTTTGTTGTGTCCCATAGGTTTTGGATCATCCTGTTTTCATTGTCAATTGCTTCTAGGTATTTTTTATTTCCTCTTTGATTTGTACACTGGTTACTTAGCAATGTATTGTTTAGCCTCCATGTGTTTGTGTTTTTATTTTTTAACTGCAATTGATTTCTGATCTCATAGTGTTGTGGTCAGAAAATATTCTTGATATGATTTCAGTTTTCTTAAATTTATGGAGGCTTGATTTGTGACCTAAGATGTGATCTACCCTGGAGAATGTTTCATGTACACTTGAGAAGAAAGTGTAATCTGCTATTTTCAGATGGAATGTTCTATAAATATCAGTTAAGTGTATCTGGTCTAATGTGTCAGTTAAGGCATTTGTTTTCTTATCAACTTTCTGTATGGATGATCAATACATTGGTGTAAATGAGGTGTTAAAATCCCCCACTATTATTGTGTTATTGTTGATTTCCCCTTTTATGGCTGTTAGAATTTGTGTTACATATGCAGGTGCTCCTATGATGGGTGCATAAATATTTAAAATTGTTATAGCTTCTTCTTGAATTGATCCCTTGATCCTTATGTAGTGTCCTTCCTGGTGTCTTGTAACAGTCTTTATGTAACAGTCTATTTTTTTTTTTTTCTGATAGGATTATTGCTACTCCAGCTTTCTTTTGATTTCCATTTGCATGAAATATCTTTTTCTATCCCCTCACTTTCAGTATGTATGTTTCCCTAGGCCTGAAGTTGGTCTCTTGTGGGGAGCATATACATATAGGTCTTATGTTTGTATCCATTTCAGCCAGTCTGTGTCTTTTAGAAGGAGCATTTAATCAATTTACAATTAAGGAATTTTCTATGTCTATATTTTTATTACCATTTTTGTAATTGTTTTGGGTTTATTTTTGTAAGTATTTTTTCTTCTCTTGTATTTCCCACCAAGAGAAATTCCTTAGCATTTGTTGTAAAGCTGGTTAGTTGATGGTGCTGAATTCTCTTAGCTTTTGCTTGTCTGTAAAGCTTTTGACTTATTTGTCAAATCTGAATGAAATCCTTGCTGAGTAGAGTAATCTTGGTTGTAGTTTTTTCCCCTTTCATCACTTTATATGTATATGGCCTCTCCCTTCTGTCTTGTAGATTTTCTGCTGAAAAATCAGCTGATAAAATTAGGGATTCCCTTTATGTTATTTATTTGTTTATTTTTGCTTTCCCTTTCTTATTTTTTTCCATTTAAAAATTTTATTAAGATATAATTGACATACAATAAACTGCATATATTTAAAGTGTACAAGCTGATTTTTTCCCTTTCACTCACCTATTTTATACATATTAATGTATATATGGCAATCCCAATTTTGCAATTCATCCCACCCCAACACCCCCCCACTTTCTCCCCTTGGTATCCATATGTTTGTTCTCTATATCTGTGTTTCCATTTCTGCCTTGCAAACTGGTTGATCTGTACCATTTTTCTAGATTCCACATATATGAGTTAATATACGATAATTGTTTTTCTCTTTCTGCTTTCTTCACACTGTATGACAGTCTCTAGGTCCACCTATGTCTCTACAAATGAACCAACTTGATTCCTTCTTATGGCTGAGTAATAATCTACTGTGTATATGTGCCATATCTTCTTTATCTTTTCATTCATTTATAGACATTAGGTTGATTCCATGACCTGGCTATTGTAAATAGTGCTGCAATTAACATTGGGGTGCATGTATCTTTTTGGATTATGGTTTTCTCTGGGTATATGCCCAGCAGTGGGATTGCTGGGTCATATGGTAATTCCATTTTAGTTTTTTAAGAAATCTCCATACACTTCTCCATAGTGGCTGTATCAATTTACATTCCCAACAACAGTGCAAGAGAGTTCAATTTTCTCCACATCCTCTCCAACATTTATTGTTTGAAGATTTTGTGATGATGTCCATTCTAACTGGTGTGAGGTGATATTTCATTGTAGATTTGATTAGCATTTCTCTAATAATTAGTGACATTGAGCAGCTTTTCTTGTGCTTCTTGGCCATCCATATGTCTTCTTTGGAGAAATGTCTGTTTAGGTCTTCTGCCCATTTATTTTTTTTTTGGGGGGGGGGGATTGTTTATTTTTTGATACTGAGCTGCATAAACTGTTTATAGATTTTGGGGATTAATCCTTTGTTAATTTGTTTGCAAATATTTTCTCTCATTCTGAGGATTGTCTTTTTGTCATGTTTATAGTTTCCTTTGCTCTGCAAAAGCCTTTAAGTTTGATTAGGTCCCACTTGTTTATTTTTGTTTTTATTTCCATTGCTCTTGGAGGTGGGTCAAAAAAGATCTTGCTGTGATTTATGCCAAAGAGTGTTCTTCTTATGTTTTCCTCTAAGAGTTTTATACTGCCTGTCCTTACATTTAGGTCTATAATCCATTTTGAGTTCATTTATGTGTATGGTGTTAGGAAGAGTTCTGATTTCATTCTTTTACATATAGCTGTCCAGTTTTCCTGGGACCACTTATTGAGGAGACTCTCTTTTCTTCATGGTATGTCCTTGCCTCCTTTGTCATAGATTAGTTGACCATAGGTATGTGGGTTTGTCTATGGGCTATCTATCCTTTTCCGTTGATCAATATTTGTTTTTGTGCCAGTACCATATTGTCTTGATTACTGTAGCTTTGTAGGATAGTGTGAAGTCAGGGAATCTGAATCATCCAGCTCCACTTCTTTTTCTGAAAGTTGTTTTGGCTTTTCAGGGTCTTTTGTGTCTCCACACAAATTTTAGGATTTTTTTTATCTAGTTCTGTAAAAAATGCCATTGGTAATTTGATATGTATTGCATTGACTCTGTAGATTGCTTTGGGTAGTACAGTTATTTTCACAATATTTATTCTTCCAATCCAGGAACATGGTATATCCCTACATCAGTTTCTGTCATCTTTGATTTCTTTCATCAGTGTCTTATAGCTTTCTGAATACAGATCTTGTACCTACTTAGGTAGATTTATTCCAAGATATTTTATTCTTTTTGTTGCAATGGTGAATGGGATTGTTTCCTTAATTTTTCTTTCTTATCTTTCATTGTTAGTATAGAGGAATGTCATATATATCTGTGTGTTAATTTTGTATCCTGCAACATTTCCAAATTCATTGATTAGCTCTAGTAGTTTTCTGGTAGTATCTTTAGGATTTTCTATGTGTAGTAACATATAATCTGCAAAGAGTGTTTTTTACTTCTTTTCCAATTTGGATTCCTTTTATTTCTTTTTCTTCTCTGATTGCTGTTGCAAGGACTTCCAAAGCTATGTTGAATAGTAGTAGTGAGAATGGACATCCTTGTCTTTTTCCTGATCTTAGAGGGAATGCTTTCAGTTTTTCACCATTGAGAATGATATTTGCTGTGGGTTTGCCATATATGGCCTTCATTACATTGTCCATTTTCTGGAGAGTTTTTATCAAAAATGGGTGTTGAATTTTGTCAAATGCTTTTTCTGCATCTATTGAGATTACCATGTGGTTTTTTCCCTTCAATTTGTTCACATGGTGTATCACATTGATTGATTTGTGTATATTGATGAATCCTTGCATCCCTGCGATAAATCCCACTTGATCATGGTGAATGATCCATTTAATGTGTTGTTGGATTTTGTTTGCTAATATTTAGTTGATGATTTTTGCATCTATATTCATCAGTAATATTGGTCTGTAATTTTCCTTTTTTGTAGTATCTTTGTCTGGTTTTGGTAACAGGGTAATTGTGGCCTCGTAGAATGAGTGTGGTTTTGTTCCTTCTTCTGCAGATTTTGGAAGAGTTTGAGAAGGATGTGTTTTAGCTCTTCTCTAAATCTTTGATATAATTCAGATGTGAAGCCATCTGTTCCTACACTTTTGTTTATTGCAAGATTTTTAATCACAATTTCAATTTCATTACTTGTGAGATGTCTGTTCATATTTTCTACTTCTTCCTGATTTAATCTTGGAAGCTTAGATCTTTCTAAGTATTTGTCCATTTCTTCCAGGTTGTCCATTTTGTTGGCATATAGTTGCTTGTAGTAGTATCTTATGATGCTTCTTATTACTGAGTTGTCCATTGTAACTTCTCTTTCATTTCTGATATTATTTATTTGAGTCCTCTCCCACTGTTTTGATGAGTCTGGCTAAAAGTTTATCAATTTTGTTTCTCTTCTCAAAGAATCAGCTTTTAGTTTTATTGGTCTTTGCTATTGTTTTATTTGTTTCTATTTCATTTATTTCTGTTGTAATCTTTATGTCTTGTTTCCTTCTGCTAACTTTGGGTTTTGTTTGTTCTTCTACCTCTAGTTGCTTTAGGTGTAAGGTTAGATGGTTTATTTGGAATTTTTCTTGTTTCTTGAGATCAGATTGTATTGCTATATACTTCCCTCTTTGAACTGCTTTTGCTGCATCCCCAAGGTTTTGGATCATCGTGTTTTCATTGTCATTTATCTCTATGTATTTTGTGATTTCCTCTTTGATTTCATCAGTGATGTCTTGGTTATTTAGTAATGTATTATTTAGTCTCCATGTGTTTGTGTTTTTTACAGTTTTTTTCCTGTAAATGATTTGTAATCTTATAGTGTTGTGGTTGGAAAAGATGCTTGATATGATTTCAATTTTCTTAAATTTACCAAGGCTTGTTTTGTGACCCAAGATATGACCTATCCTGGACAATATTCTGTGTGCACTTGAGAAGAAAGTATAATCTGCTGTCTTTGGGTGGAATGTTCTCTTAATATTAATTAAGAGAAGATCTTATCTTTTTTGTTATTTAAAGCTTGTGTTTCCTTATTAATTTTCTGTCTGGATGATCTGTCCATTGGTTTAAGTGGGGTATTAAAGTCCCCGAATATTATTGTGTTGCTGTTGATTTCCTCTTTTGTAGTTGTTAGCATTTACCTTATGTATTGAGGTGCTCATATGTTGGGTGCATATATATTTATAATTGTTATATCTTCTTCTTGGATTGATTCCTTGATCATTATGTAGTGTCCTTCCTTGACTCTTGCAACATTCTTTATTTTACAGTCTATTTTTTTCTGATGTGAGTATTGCTACTCCAGATTTCTTTTGATTTGCATTAGCATGGAAAATGTTTTCCCATTCCTTCATTTTCAGTCTGCATGTGTCCCTAGGTCTGAATTGGGCCTCTTGTAGATAGCATATATGTGGGCCTTGTTTTTGTATCCATTCAGCCACTCTGTCTTTTGGTTGGCACATTTATTCCATTCACATTTACATTCAAGGTAATTATTGTTATGTATGTTCCTATTACCATTTTCTTAATTGTTTTAGGTTTGTTTTTGTAGGTCCTTTTCTTCTGTTGTGTTTCCCACTTAGAGAAGATCTCCTAGCATTTGTTGTAGTGCTTGTTTGGTGGTGCTGAATTCTCTTAGCTTTTGCTTGTCTGTAAAGCTTTTGATTTCTCTGTTGAAACTGAATGAGTTTCTTGCTGGGTAGAGTATTCTTGGTTGTAGGTTCTTCCCTTTCTTCACTTTAAATATATCATGCGAGTCTCTTCTGGCTTGCAGAGTTTCTGGTGAGACATCAGCTGTTACCCTTATTGGAGGTCACTTGTATGTTATTTGTCATTTTTCCCTCATTGCTTTTAATATTTTTTTGTCTTTAATATTTATCAGTATGACTACTATGTGTATTGGTGTGTTTTTCCTTGGGTTTATGCTGCCTGTGACTCTCTGTGCTTCCTATTCTGGGTGGCTATTTCCTTTCCCTCATTAGGGAAGTTTTCAACTATAATGTCTTCAAGTATTTTCTTGGGTCCTTTATCTCTCTCTTCTTCCTCTTGGACCCCTATAATGAAAAATGTTAATGCATTTAGTGTTGTCCCAGAGGTCTCTTAGGCAGTCTTCATTTCTTTTCATTCTGTTTTCTTTATTCTTTTCCATGTCAATGATTTTTGCCATTCTATCTTCCAGGTCACTTATCTGTTCTTTGGCCTCAGTTATTCTGCTATTGATTCCTTCTAGTGTATTTTTCATTTCAGTTATTGTGTTGCTTACCTCTGTTTGTTATTTAATTCTTCTAGGTCTTTGTGAAAATTTCTTGAATCTTTTCAATCTTTGCCTCCATTCTTTTTCCGTGGTCCTAGATCATCTTCACTATCATTATTCTGAATTCTTTTTCTGGAAGGTTGCCTATCTCCACTTCATTTAGTTGTTTTTCTGGAGTTTTATCTTGTTCCTTCAGATCATAGAAAATTATCTCCCTTCTCTTTTTCTCTATCTTTCTGTGGCTGTGGTTTTCATCCCACAGGCTGCAGAAGTATAGTTTTTGATACTGCTATCTGTCTTCTGGTGGATAAGCTATCTAAGAGGCTGGTGTGCAGTTCCTGATGGGAGAGACTGGTGGTGGTAAGGCTGGGTGTTGCTTTGCTGGTTGGAGCTTGGTAAAACTTTAATCTGCTTGTCTGCCAATGGGTGGGTTGTGTTCCCACCCTGTTGGTTGTTTGGCCTGAGGTGAGCCAGCACTGGAGCTTACAGGCTCATTGGTGGGGTTAATGGTGGACACTGGGAGGGCTCATGCCAATGAGAATTTCCCAGAATCCTCATCACCTGTGTCCCTGTCCCTGTGGTGAGGCACAGCTGCCCACCACCTCTGCAGGCAAGCCCCCAACGCCACCAGGTAGGTCTGGTTCCATCTCCTGTGGGGGTCACTTCTCCTTCCCCTGGGTCCTGGTGTGCAGAATACTTTTTGTGTGCCCTCCAAGAGTGGAATCTCTGTTTTCCCCAGTCTGGTGGAAATTCTGCAATCAAATCCCACTGGCCTTCAAGGTCTGATTCTCTGGGGATTCCTCCTCTCTTTGCCAGACCCCTGTGTTGGGAAGCCTGACTTGGGGCTCAGAACCCTCGCTCCAGTGGGTGGACTTCCGTGGTATAACTGTTCTCCAGTTTGTGAGTCACCCACCCAGCAGTTATGGGATTTGATTTTATCATGATTGCACCCCTCCTACCATCTCATTGTGGCTTCTCCTCTCTCTTTGGATGTGGGGTGTCTTTTTTTGGTGAGTTCCAATGTGTTCCTCTCAATGATTGTTCAGCAGTTAGTTGTGATTCCATTGTTATTGCAAGAGGGAGTGAGCACACGTCCTGACACGTGAACTTCTCTAGATTCCTTTCTCATTATCTTTTGTGTATCTATTATAGGTTTTTGCTGTGGTTACCATTAGGCTTACATCATACAACTTATATTTATAACAGTCTATTTTAAGTTGATACCAAGTTAAATTTGAATACATCCTTAAAGATCTACATGTTTTCCCATCCTCCACATTTTCTATTTTTCATGTCACAATTTGTATATTTTCATCTTGTGTATCCATTAACAAATTAATGTAGTTATTGTTATTTTTCCTACCTTTGTCTTTTAAACTTTATGCTGGCTAAATAAGTGATTAACTCACCACCTTTGCAACAGTAGATTATTCTCAATTTTACTATATATTTACCTTTATCAGTGAGATTTATATTGTCATGTTTTTTCTCTTACTAATTAGTGTCTTCTCATTTTATCTAAAAGTAATGCCTTTCACATTTACTGTATGGTCTCTCTAGTTGGGATGAACTCCTTTAGCTTTTGACAGTCTGTAAAACAATCTCTTCTCCACTGCTTAAGAACAACTTTACCAGGTAGAATCTTCTCTTTTGGTTGCTTTTTCTCTCAAAACTTTGACTATGTTGTGCCACTCCCTTCTGGTCTCCAAAATTTCCAATGAAAAATCTTTTTGTAGTCTTACAGGGGTTCCCTTGCATGTAAAAAGTTGTTTTTCTCTTACTGTTTTTATGAGTGTTTCCCTCATCTTAACTTTTGCATTTTAAATAAGTTTTGGTATTGCTCTCTTTAGGTTTATGTTATTTGGAACTCTCTGGGATTCCTGGATCTAGATCTCTGTTTCCTTTCCCATGTTGGAGGAGTTTTCAGCCTTTATTTCTTCAAGTAATTTTTCTGCCTCTTTCTCTTTCTTTCCTCACCTTCTGTGAACCTATTATGTGAATATTGGTCCATCTTATATTTGCCTATAAGTCCCTTGAGCTATCATCACACTCTTTTCTTTCTTTTTTGTTTTTGTTGCTCTGATTAGATGAATTTTTCTGCCTGTCTTTTTCACTGATCTTTTCTTTTGCTTAATTTAGTCTGCTGCTGAACTCCTCTATTATATTTTACATTCCGTTATTTTATTCTTCAACTCTGTGATTTCTGTCTGGTACTTTCTTTTACTTTCTTTTTGTTGAAATTCTCACTTTGTTCATGCATTGTTCTCTTGATCTCAGTGAACATTTTTATGACCATTATTTTGAACTTTTTATCAGGTAAATTCCTTATCTCCATTTCTTTAAGGTTTTTTTCTGAAATTTTATCTTGTTCTTTTGTTTGGAACATATTCCTTTGTTTCTTCATTTTGTTTCTATACATTAGATAAAACAGTCACCTCTCTTAGTCTTGAAGATGTGGCCTATGTAGGAAATAAATCTTAGTGTTCAACCCTATCAGAGCTCTTTGTTGTCTTTCAAACCTTTGTTATTGTCCAAACAGACTATTTTTTTTAGTAGCTTCCAGTATTTGAGGGTGTGCCAAGACCTGTCAGTGTCTCAAAGCCAAGGATTTCCATCAGAAACTAGGTTAAGGATGATTGGGAGCCAGAACCTCAAGGCAACAGCTTTTAAGTATGAAAATATATCTCTTTCTGGGGAAGACTGGAAGATGAGCATTTCTGTTTTCTCCTTTTGCTTTAAGCCCTGGGGTAATAGCCAGTTAATGTTTCTTTTGCTTCTTTATTTGCTGCCATTTTGTGAAACTATGAACACAAAGCCCACTTGTCACCAGAGCCAGGCTATCACTGGATGTTTCTTCTGGGTGACAGCCACAAATGCCAGGGTGCTAGACATGTACACAAGCCCCTTTCTTAATATTAACAACCTGGGTTGCGGCAGATATAGTGTACAAAGATGGCACCTGCCAGCCTCTGTTGTCTCTGAAGAAGATTGAAGCCTGCCCTTAGATATGTGTTTAAACAGAAGTGTGCCCCTCAGCCCACAGCTGTAAAGATAAGTTAATAGGCCTCTTTCATGGAAATACTGGTCTTTTTTTTAACTGCCTCTATGCTGGGCCCTGGAATGTGACTGGTTAATAACTCTTTTCCAGTTATCTTTCTATGGGACCTGTGAATGTAATTCCCGCTGGCCACCAGGGCCAGGTTATCAAAGGATGTCCCCTGGGCAGCAGTCACAAAAATCAGGACACCAGATGTGTGCACAAGCTCATTTCAAGGAGATAATGGTGACCTGAAGCAAGGCAGAGAGAGTGTAAGAATGTCTCCTGCCCTCAAGTTCCTGGAGAGGCTTACAATTGGCTCTTGGATGTGTGTTTAGTTAGAAGCTTACCCCTTAGGCTGCTGTTATGAAGATAAGCTAATAGGCTAGTTTTATGGGCAGACCAGGCATTTCTGTCTGCTGTCTCTGTGTTGTGCCTTGAGGAGGTAGCTGGTTAAGAACTCATTCTTCATTAAGTATGCTCCTATGGGATCCATGAATATAATACCCTTTAACCACTAGAGCCGAGCAATCAACAAGCCTTCCCTGGGCAGGTACCACAAAAACTGGGTCCCCAGATATGTGTTCAAGCTCCTTTCAGGGAAATATTTATGACCTGGAGCAAGACAGATGGAGAATACTAAGATGGCACCTACTGGCCTCAATATTCTTTGAAGAGTATTTCAATCAGTCCGTAGATATGTGTTAAATCAGATGCCTATCCCTTAGGCTGAAGTTTTAAAGATAAGCTAATAGGTCTCTTTCACAGAAAGACTGTTTTTCAGTTGGCTACCTCTGTGCCACACCCTGCAAGGTAGCCAAGATGAATCCACACAAGGCTTTTAAGAACTGTTTCTCAGTTTACTATAGCCTTGTGGGTCTCATGAATGAAAGCCCTATTGGCTTTCAGAACTAGATGTTTGGGAGTTCCGTCTCTCTGAAGCAGGTCTTAAAAATTTTGGTGCTTGTGTGGGATTCAAATCTTTTGCTCCTCTGGGAGAAGCTGGGAGTTGAGTTCCTTAACAATGGTGGTTCACTATACCAGTGATAGGGTTTATGGTGAGATTTTGTCTCATGTTCTCCTCCCCATTTCAATTTGTTTTTTTATCATTCACCTGATATGTAGGAGTCACTCAGCTGGCTTGGAGATTTCTTTCAGAGGGAATTATTCCATATGTAGTTGTAGACTGGATGGATCTGTAGGAGGATGTGAGTTCAGAATCCTCCTATGTCACCATCTTGAACTGGAACTCTCTCAGGCTGTCACTTCTGCCTGCAGTCCTTCCCTATTTGTTTTATAATTGTTCTTGTATAATTTGTTCCTTTTCCTTCTTTTCTGCTTTCTTTGGGAATGATAATTTTTATGATTCCATTATCTCCTTCATTAGCCTATTATCTAGAGCTACTTAGTTTGATATCATAGTGATTGCTTTAGAGTTTATTAGTCAAATATTTAAATAATCACAGTCTACCTTCATATACTACTTCATGATAGTATAAGAAACTCTCAACTGTATACTTTCATTTATTTATTCCCGAAAGCTTGCTCTGGGTACTGTAGACAAAGAATGTCAGCTGCTCCAAGATCAAGATGGCAGAATAGAGGATGTGGAACACACTTCTTCCCATAAATACATCAAAAATGCATCTACATGAGTAACAATTCTCACAGAATACATACAGAACACTGGCAGATGATGTAATACAACCAAAGTTGCAAGAAAGATCAACACATAACTGGATAGGACAAAAGAAAAGAAAAAAGGAATCAGACAGGACCTGCACTCCAGGAGGGAGCTATGAAAGAGGAAAGGTTCCCTCAACCTGGGAATTCCCTTCACCAGTTAGGAGATCGGCCAATCCCCAGAGGCCACATGACTTTGGAAGCAGCACTGCAATCTGAGCAGTGTCCCAGTGGCTGCACAATCCACAGATTTATGCTGCTGCCAGTGGCTTTGTAAACTCAGCACCTGCAGGACATCTGAGCAGATTGCTGGTTCTCTTGTAGCTGGGGTGGGTCCGGTGTTAGTGACTACTGGCTTTGCCAACCTACACATACAGAGGGATGCCTGGGGTCTGGGCTGATTCTGTAGCTCCCACAGTGGGTCCATGTGCATAACCAGGACAGTCCTGGTGCATGACATGAGCATATCATATCTGCATCAACAAATCTGCACTGGTGATTTGTAAGCACATTGCCTGAGGGACATCCAGACTGATTGCCTGCATTCCCACAGTTGAGGTGGGGCTTAGGGCAGTGCCAATAGCAGTATACTTTGAGCCCATACAATGGGTGATAGACAACACCACAGAGCACACTTCATGGTGGACAGTTCATGGGGAGAGCTACTCAGTGGTTCTTCTCCCAGTGGAAGCACCCCAGTCCCACCTACCTCACACTGCAGCTCAGAAATGGATCTTTAGGTTTCTACTCCAACAACTGGGGAGCAGATCCTGCATCTGACAGAGCTGTGACAAAGAGGAGGCACCACTCAATGTTCAGGCTCTGGTCACCACAACACAAATCACACCCCTTATCAAGGGGCGAACAGAGAGCACACACTGAGGAAAGACATGGCAGTCATCCATAGCAAAAACAGCCCTCATATCAAAAATATTAAACATACAGGCTACACAGGTATGTTCCTACATAAACACAACCCTTCAAGACCACAGTAGATAACTGTTTCTCCTAAACTCATAATGTCATAGAAATATATGTAGAATGAAGAAGCAGAGAAACTAATTCAAATTAAAAGATCAGCAGAATTACCCTGAAAGAAAAAATAATGAAACAGACCCTCCAGTCTAGTAGAACCAAAATTCAAGAAAGAGATAATAAAAATACTGAAGTATTTAAGAAAGGCTATCAATAGAAATGCAGATTAATGTAAAAAGGAACTAGAAACTATAAAGAGGGGCCAATTAAAATTAGAAAACTCATTTGCTGAGGTGAAAGCTGAACTAGAGGTAAGGGATAACAAACTGAATAAAGCAGAAAAATAAATAAATTATCTGGAACCTAGAATAATGGAAATTACCCATTCAGAACAGCAGACAGAAAGACAAATTAAAAAAAAAATGAATGCAATATATGAGACCTATGGGATAATACAAAGCATGCCAATATACACATGATAGGGATCCCAGAATAAGAAGAAAACAAAAAGGGGGTCAAAGTGTATTTGAAGAAATTATGGTTGAAAACTCCCCAGACCTAAAGAAGAAAACAGATATCCAGGTACAGAAAAAACAGGGAGTCCCAAACAAGATGAACCAAAATAGATCTATATCAAGACATATAATAATTAAAATGCCAAAAGTTAAAGAGAGATTCTAAAGGCAGCAAAAGGAAATAAATGTTAATTAAAAGGGAAAGGTTATAAATCCATCAGTTAATTTCTCTGCAGAAATGTTACAGGCCAGAAGGGAGTGGCAAGATATATTCAAAGTTCTGAAGGGAAAAGCCTGCAAGCTAGGATACTCTACCCAGAAATATTACCATTCAAGAGAGATAAAGAATTTCTCAGACAAGCAAAACCTAAAAGAATACAGCAATGCTAAACCTATCCTAAAGAAATATTGAAAATTCTTCTCTAAATAGAAAAGAGGAAAGATCTACAGGAAAGAGAAAATCACAATTGGAAAGTAAATCACTTAAGCCAGTGCACAGACTAAAAAATAAATAAAATAAAAAAATTTAAAAAATAAAAAAAAATTGTGACTACAATGAACAGAAGTGGATAAACATGAAGATGTAAAAGAGGACAACACAATCATAAAATATGGAGCAGGTGAGTAAGAAAATGATGATTTCTTATAATGTGTTTGAGCCTATATGACTATGAGTCTAAAGAAAGACATAGTAATAGGTTAGCATAGTTTAAGAACAGGTTAACCTTAAAACAAAAGCATAAAATAGAGTCACAAAAACCAAACTGAAGAGAACACACGCACAAAAGAATACATCAAACCACAAAAGGAAATACAAAAGAAAACCATCAAACCACAAAAGGAAAAACAAAAAGGAAAAGAAAGTAACAAGAAGAAATACAAAATCAACTGGAAAACAAGGTTAAAAATGGCAATAAATATATATATATATGTCAATAATTATCTTAAATGTCAATGGACTAAATGCTCCAATCAAAAGGCATACAATGGCAGATTGGGTAATAAAGCAAGAGCCTACAATATGCTGCCTACAAGAACCCACTTTTGGAAGAAGCACACACATAGAGAAATGAGATAAGGGGACAATATATATTGTGCAAACAGAAATGATAAGAAAGCAGGGATAGAAATACTCATATCAGACCTAATAGACTTCAAAACAAAGGCCATAAAGAAAGATAAAGAAGGATATTATATAATGATAAAAGGAGCAATACAAGAAGAGGATATTACTCTTGTTAACATATATACACTCAACATAGGAGCACCTAAATACATACAACTAATACTAACAGACATAAAGGGAGACGTTGATGAGAATATAATAATAGTAGGAGACTTAACACCCCACTGACATCAATGGACAAATGTTTCAGAAAGAAAACCAACAAGGCAATAGATATCCTAAATGAAACAATAGAACAGTTAGACTTAATTGATATTTTCAGGACATTACATCCAAAAATCCCCAGAATACACATTCTTCTCAAGTGCACATGGAACTTTCTCTAGGATAGACCACATACCAGGACACAAAACAACCCTCAGCAAATTTAAGAGGATAGAAATTATTTTAAGCATATTTTCTGACACTATGGTATGGAACTAGAAATCATCCACAGAAAAAGGAACCAGAAAAAAAAGATTACATGGAGACTAAACAATATGCTACTAAAAAAACCCGTGATTCAACAACAAAATCAAAGAGGAAATTAAAAAATACCTTGAGACAAATGTCAACGAAGACAAAACAATACAAAATCTATGGGATGCAGCAAAAACAGTCCTTGGAGGGAAGTTCATAGCTTTCCATACAGGCCTTCCTCAAAAACCAAGAAAAATCTCAAATAAACAATTTAACCTACCACCTAAAAGAATTATAAAAAGAAGGACAAACAAAATGTAAAGTTAGCAGAAGGAAGGAAATAATAAGGATCAGAGAGAAAATAAAATAAAATACAGATAAAAAACAACAGAAAAAAATCAGTAAAACCAAGAGTTGGTTCTGTGAAAGGGTAAAAACATTTTCAAACCTCCAGCCAGGCTCACCAAGAAGAAAAGGGAGAGGAACCAAATAGGCAAAACAAGAAATGGAAGAGGAAAAATAGCAATTGATAACATAAATACAGGAAAACAATAAGAGAATACTATGAACATTCATACGCCAACAAATTGGACAACCTAGAAGAAATGGACAAGTTTCTACAAACATACAGCCTATCAAAACTGAATCAAGAAGAAATAGATAATTTAAACAGAATTATTACTAGAGGTGAAATAGAACCTGTAGAAAACAAACAAACAATCAAACAAAAAAACTTCCTGCCAAAAAATTCAGGACTAAATGGCTTCACTGGGAAAATCTTCCAAATATACAAAGGAGAATTTACTTTTTAACCTCTTTAATGGAGTATAATTGCTTTACACTGTTTTGCCAGTTTCTGCTGTACAACAAAGTGAATTAACTGTATTTATAGCTCCTTTTCAAACTCTTCTAAAAGACTGAAGAGGAGGGAACACTCCCAAAGTAATTCTATGAAGCCACCATCACCTTGATAACAAAACCAGACAAAGACTAGCAAAAAAAGAAAATTATAGGCCAACATCTTTGATGAATGTAGGTGCAAAATTCTCACCAATATATTAGCAAACTGAATCCAACAAAACATAAAAAGGATCCTACACCATTATCAAGTTGGATTCATCCCAGGGTCACAAGAATGGTTCAACATATGCAGATCAATCAAGGTGATACAACACATCAGCAAAAGAAAAGACAAAAAAACCCCATGATCATCTCAATAGATGCAGAAAAATCATTTGATAAAATTCAACATCCATTTGTGATAAAAAAAATATCTTACCAAAGTGGGTATAGAGGGAACACATTTCAACATAATAAAAACTATTTATGACAAACCTACAACCAATGTAATACTCAATGGTGAAAAGCTGAAAGCCTTCTGGCTCAGTTCTGGAACAAGTCAAGGATGCCCATTCTCACTCCTTCTATTCAACATAGTGTTGGAAGTCCTAGCCACAGTAACCAGACAAGAAAAAATAAAAGATATCCAAATTGGAAGAGAAGAGGTAAAGTTGTCACTATATGCAGATGACATGATACTATACATATATAGAAAACCCTGAATACTCCACACAAAAACTATTAGAACTGATAAACAAACTCAGAAATGTAGCAAGATATTAGATTAACCTACAGAAATTGGTGGCATTTTGTTACACTAACAATGAAATATCAGAAAGGGAAAGTAAAAAACAATCCCTTTTAAAATCACATCAAATGATAAAATAAAATACTTAGGAATAAACCAGATGAAAGACTTATATGCTGAGAACTATAAAACACTGATAAAGGAAACTGATGATGATTCAAAGAAATGGAAAGATAGCTTAAGCTCTTGGAGTGGAAGAATTAATATTGTTAAAATGGCCATAATATTCAAAACAATCTCCAGATTTAATGCAATCCCCATCAAATTACCTATGACATTTTCCACAGAGTTAAAACAAATACTCCTAAAGTTTATATGGAATTGTAAAAAACCAAGAATTGCCAAAGTAATCCTGAGGAAAAGAAAAAAGCAGGAGGTATAACCATCCTAGACTTCAGACAATAATACAAAGTCACAGTAATCAAAACATCATGGTATTGGCACAAAAACAGATATATGGATCAGTGTAACAGAATAGGGAACCCAGAAATAAACCCACACAGCTATGGTCAATTAGTCTTCAACAAAGTAGGAAAGGTTATATAATGGAGAAAGGACTGTCTCTTCAGCAGGTGGTGTTGGGAAAGATGGACAGCCACATGTAAATCAATGAAGTTAAAACAGTCCCCCACACCATACACAAAAATAAACTCAAAATGATTTAAAGACTTAAATATAAGACATGACCACCATAAAGCTCCTGGAAGAGAATATAGACAAAACATTCTCTGACATAAATCATAGGATTGTTTTCTTAGCTCAGTCTTCCAAGGCAATAGAAATAAAAGGGAAAATAAACAAATGGGACCTAATCAAATGTGTAAGCTTTTACACAGCAAAGGAAACTATAAACAAAATGAAAAGACAACACATAGACTGAGAGAAAATGTTTGCAATCCATGTGACCAACAAGAGTTTAGTTTCCAAAATATACAAACCACTCATACAACTCAATATTAAAAACAAATCCAATCAAAAAAATGAGCAGAAGACCTAAGTAGACATATCTCCAAACAACACATACAAATGGACAACAGGCATATGAAAAGATGCTCCACATTGCTGATTATTAGAGAAATGCAAATCAAAACCACAATGATTTACATCACACTGGTCAGAATGGCTAACATCAAGAAGTCTGAGTCACTTTACTGTGCAGAAGAAGTTAACACAGCATTGCAAATCAACTACACTAAGATACGATTAAAAAAAGTCTACAAATAATAAATGCTGGAGAGGATGTGAAGAAAAGGAAACCCTTATGCACAGTTAATGGGAATGTTAATTGGTGCAGCCACTATGGAGAACAGCATGGAGGTTTTTTAAAAAACTAAAAATAGAGTTACCATATGATCCTGCAGTCCCATTCCTGAGCTTATATCCTGAGAAAACTCTAATTCAAAAAAGTATATGAAGTCCAATGTTCACAGCAGCATTATTTAAAATAGCTAAGAAATGGAAGCAACCTAAATGTTCACCAACAGATGAATGGATAAAGAAGATATGATATAAACACATACAATGGAATACTATTCGGCCATAAAAATCAATGAAATAATGCCATTTGCAACAATGCAGAAGACCTAGAGATTATCATATTAAGTGAAGTCAGTCAAGAAAGACAAATACCATATGATATCACTTCTATGCTGAATATAAAATATGATACAAATGATGTTATTTACAAAACAGAAACAGGCTCACAGACATAGCAAACAAACTTATGGTTACCAAAAGGGAAAGGGGGTGCAAGATGGGTAAATTAGGAGTTTGGGATGAACAGATAAAAATTGCTATATATAAAGTAGATAAACAGCAAGGTCCTACTGTATGGCACAGGAAAGTATAGTCGATATCCTGTAATAAACCATAATGGCTGTACACCAGAAACTAACACAAAATTTTTAATCAACTATAGTTCAATAACAAATTCAAAATAAAAAGGCTGTCACCTGCCATTTCAGTAAACAAAGATGTTGTAGCCAAGAAGCCATCAGCCACTGCAGCCACCGCTGGCCATGTGCCCTGAGCAGAATTTTGAATGGAGTAAAACAGGATACTGGCCTTAAATAGTTAAGATGCATACCAAAGGAATAAGTTCAATGAACCCAGATTCTTGCATCTTCCCATAAAAAGAAAAGCACTAAAATCATTTACTTGAAATGTTTTTTTAAATGATTAGCAGTAATTGCTAGAATGTGTGGGCCTTTTCCCCAGGTATGTCTGTCCAAGGATTTATAATGTCTGTAGTGTGCACATTTCTGGGCCTGAGTGGTGGCCAAGGGATGTTTGTTTTCCAGTGGTGTGAAAGATATATATATATATATATATATATACACATATGTTGGGGTATCTATATTACATGTGGTAGTGCCCTTGTTGTGCAGGATGGCTAAATTGGTATTGCCTTGAACACTTGAAGGTCTCTTCTGACCACTCCTAAAAGTCACTGTATTTTATGGAGAGAGGCAGATTAATGCCTGTGTTTTTGTATACAAAGTGTAATCCTTAAATTGTACACCATGACCCTGAAAATAAAGTGTTGTTTATAATTGTTGTCCCCCTCCAAGTGGGACCAACATCAGTTAGGGGCACAGTTTGACAGGGGCTCCAATGTGTCCTCTTGGTTGCCTTGTAGACCTAAGGTTTCCATGTTCAGTTTGAATACTTGCACTTAGGCCTTGTTTTTGGAGAAACTTTTTGAGAGTAGTCAGCCCAAACTGTCCTGTGTGCCCATGCCACCAACCAAGCGACATTCATTTGTCCTATGAAATGACTGAGAATAGGAGTGGGGAGAACATCTGGGGGTGTTAACAGGAGTTTTGCATTGGAGGTGCAGAAACTCTGCTATTTCTGATAGACTTCTCAGTGGGGTTAATGGTAATAGCAATCTAATCATGGTTAGAACTCTTTGGCGGACCTGTATTCATTTAATTTAAGACACTTGCAATAGTTTTGAAAAGTTGCACCAGGATGTTTCCCTTTATTAGGAATGCCCCAGGGATGCACTGGAAGATAAAGATCATTAATGATCCTCCTTAACCCATACTTCTCAAGGTTTAAGATATTTTCTCCCCAGGTGCTTGGTTGTTCCTCTCACTTTATTATCACAAAAAAATCAGTGCATCCCATTCCAGTAGCTATAACTGTACCTTGCTTCCAATCACCCCCAATTCACACCCAGTCATTTTGTCTTGAAGGGTTAGGTGCAAAAGGGTCAAGGCCATTTTTAATATCTATTTTAAAAATAGGTCTGTATAATACTCAATTCTTTTCATCTGATTATTACATAAGTGGCCAAAAGAAAATGCTCCCTTTATAAGGACAGCTACATTTAATGATCAGACTGCTTTACTAACTTATATGGACCAGGGAAATACAGACAAAGTTCTTTTTGAATTGATTTTTGAAGAGGCCATTACAATGCTCAATAATATCAGATGCCTATGATAGAAGGGAGCATGGAAGTTCTATTACATTCCTTCACCATTGCCTAATTGTTGAGTATCATTGGCAATAAAAGGTGCATGATTGTTAATCTGCAAATGGTCTGGAAAGACAAAAACATGACCGATTAGTTTCATGAGTTTCAGTGATGTAGCGAGAGTCAGATGACTGTGCTGATAGAGTCATGGATTGTTGCAGAAGACATGAGATTCCTGGATCAGAGGCAAAGGAGCCAAATTTCATGTTCTCATTAGAAATTTCTGGGAAACAATTCCCTATGAGTTTCTCACACTCTGCTTGTCATGTGAGCAGAGACACTGACAGCTTTGTTCTGGACTATCTTTTCAAGGATGTTTGTATAGCAAGGAGCCTTAGAAGATATACTGTCTCCCTGTGGGGAAGAAGAAAAATGTACTGATCATTATAACAAAAGTAATTTCTTCTTTCAGGGACAAAGACTAGGCAAGTTTTCTTGAAACCCTTTTAAAAGATTCCTAAGCTCAGGATTCCTTGGCTATGATGCAAACCCATTGCATGCACTATAACCACCTGAGTCAAACTCCATAATGTCCCAGTGGAACTAGGAGGGGAACGGGAACAAATACAAACATGATGTTCATGCTATCTGCTCTTTCTTGAATAATAAAGTCCTCTGTCTCTTGATTTCTGTCAGTATTCCTGAAAAGTGGCAGGCTAACTTGATAGCTTGCAAGTAGGGTAAAATTCCAGGTACTTCACAGTTCTTGACAGACCTCTGAAGCTCTTTGGATGACTACACTTTGGCCAAGGGAACGTTAAATCCTGTGAGCCTTAGGCCTCTAGGATACACTTTTCCTTTAACTCCTTTTATTTGGACTGAAAACGCCTTCTTCTTTGATTATAGATAGATGAATCAAGGTGAGGCACAGAGGTGGAAGTAGGTTTAAGAGAGAAAGTTATAGATACCCTTCAATTTTCCATTAAATGACTCAGACCAGTTCACCAAGTTAACAAAGGGAGCTCTGATAAAGAAACAAAAAGTGTCCATTTGGCTGGTATACCTTTTATAACTTCTCTCTCAGAAGTGAATATGGTGAATAGAATGGAAGAAAATGAGGAGCCCTCCAGATGGTTACAGTAGAATGACCACTAAGATACTTTTCATCACTGAAAGTCTTGAAGTTGACAGTTGTTTTAGTATATATTGGAAGCTATAATAAAATAACACAGACTGGGTGGCTTATAAACAGCAGAAATTTGTTTCTCACAGCTCTGGAGGCTAAGTCCAAGATCAGGGTGCCAGCAGATTTAGTGTTCAATAAAAAACTCCTGGTTCTTAGACAGCCATCTTTTTACT
Source organism: Hippopotamus amphibius kiboko (assembly GCF_030028045.1). NCBI lineage: Eukaryota > Metazoa > Chordata > Mammalia > Artiodactyla > Hippopotamidae > Hippopotamus > Hippopotamus amphibius. The sequence goes on along the minus strand of NC_080203.1, from coordinate 68,605,519 downwards.
GTGTCATTACATGGCATTAAGATGCTAGGAAGCTCTGTAGCATCTCTTTTATAATAGTAGGAATCCTATTATGACCTAATCAACCCAGAGGCCCCACCTCCTAATACCATCAACTTGAGGGTTAGGATTTCAACATGTAAATATTGGGGCAACACAGACATTCGGACCATAGCATTCTACTCCTGGCCTTCAAAACTTATATCCTTCTTGCATGCAAAATACATTCATTGTATCCCAATAGCCTCCAAACACTTAAATCATTCTAGCCATCAACTCAAATGTTCAAGTCCAAATTCTCATCTAAATATCTAAATTAGGCATGAGTGAGACTCAAAGTATAATTCATCCTGGTGAAAATTGCTCTCCAGTTCTGAACCTGAGAAATCAAATATGTTATATGCTTCCAAAATACAATGATAAGACAAGCATAGATTAACCACTTTCATTCAAAAAAGGAGAAATAAGAAATAATGCGGTGACAGTTCCCAAGCACTTCCAAAACCCAACAGGGCAAATAACATCAAATCTTAAGACTTGAGAATAACCTTACTTAACTTGTTGCTCTGCCCACCAGGTCCACCGGGGAAAAAGTCCCACCTTTTGGACACAGTAGTGTGTGTCCTCACCTCCTGACACACTGGGGTATCTACACACCCATGGCATTGCTGGGTGCCCACCCTCACAACTCCACCAGGCATTGCCTTAGTGAGACCTTACTCTCACATTGACCCTCTAACTGGGTTGTGTGCTCAAGCCTCTGGGTGGCTTCATCATTTGAATTCTCTCCTGAACAATTTTTTTCACACCTTTCAATATGGAGATGCTAAGAATTTTCCAAATTAAGTTCTCCTTCCTTTTTGATGAACAATTTCATATTTAAGTAACTTCTCTCTTTGCATTTTACTATAAGCATTCAAGAGGAGGCCACTTCATCTTTTGCTTAGAAATTTTCTCATCCAAATATCCAAGTTCATCATTCACAAGTTCTACCTTCCACAAAACACAATGACACAAACGCAGTTCAGCCAAGTTATTTGTCACTTTATAAAAAGGATTGTCTTTCCTCAAGTTTCCAATAACATGTTCCTCATTTCCATCTGATATTTCATCAGGATGGTCTTTACCATCCATATTTCTACCAACATTTGTTCATGATGACTTAGGTATTCTCTGAGAAGATTGAGGTTTTCTCTACAGCTCTCCTTTTTTCCTTATGGGCTCAAATCAGAATTGCCTCTAGAGTTCTGTTCATATCATTGTAGGCTCTTTGAAATATGCACATTCAATTTTTTTCAGCCTCTACTCATTACCCAGTTCCAAAGCCACTTCCACATTTTTAGATATTTGTTCCAGCAGCACTCCCAATGCTAGATACAAATTTTCTGTCTTAGTCCGTTCAGGCTGCTGTAACAAAATACCACAGAATAGGTGGCTTATAAGCAACAGTAATCTATTTTTCACAGTTCTGGAGACAGAGAAATTCAGGATCAATTTGCCAGCAGATTTGGTTTCCAGTGAGGACTTCCTGGCTCATAGACCGTTGTCTTTTTGCTGTGTCTTCACATGGAGAAAGAATTCTGTGGGGCCTCTTTTAGAAAAGCACTAATTTCTCCTAATCACCTTCTAATAATATCACCTTGTAGATTATAATTTCAACATATGAATTTGGGTAGGGGACACAAACATTCAGACAATAGTATAATTTCATTACATATTTTCAACACGATTATGAATATTTTCAAATATACAGAAAAGTTGAAAGGACACCACAGTGAAAAGCCAAATAACCATCACTTAGAGACTACAGTTGACATTTTAATGTACTTGCTTTAGTATATATCTATTTCTTATTCTTTTATCCATCCATCAATTCAAATTATTTTTGATGCATTTCAAAGTAAGTGGCAGATTTCAGTATTCTTTGCCCTAAACATTCTAGTATTTAAATCACTAACTACAATTCAATATTTAGGTATTTTTTCTTTTGAGTTTGTATTAGTTTTCTATTGCTGCATTAAAAATTACCACAAATTTAGAGGCTTGAAAGAGTACCTGTTGATTAGATCACAGCTCTATAGGTCAGAATCTCAGCATTGTATAGTTGGATTCTCTGTTCAGAGTACCAAAAGGCTGAAAGTAATGGAGAAACCAGACCAAATTCTCATCTGAAGGCTCTGAGGAAGAATCCACTTCCAAGCTCATTCTGATTGTAGCTGAATTGAGTTCCTTGTGACTCATAGATTGAGGTCCCAGTAATTGTTAGCTATCAGTCAGGGGCTGCTATGAAGTCTCAGAGACCACCCATATCACTTGTGATGTGGCCTTCACTATTCAGCAAGAGAGAATATCCCTTGCATCAAATCTCTTTCAGGCTTTCATTCTTTCTGACTCCTCCACTGTTTACATCCAGAACTAGAGTTACAGAGATCATGTGATTAGGTCAGGCCCACCTATATAATCTCTCCTAAAGTCAACTAGTATATGATATAACCTAATCACAAGAGTGAAATCGATCATACTCATATTCCCTCGGATTGTATAGATCATGTTCACCAGGAAGCAATGAATTTTGCATATCATCTCAAAATTCTGCTTACCATAGAGGTAAATTTTACATGATTTAAGAGACACAGATTGAGTGTATCATTCCATGAGTTTTAATGATTGCATTAACCCCATGAAGTTCCCTTGTCTTTTTTCTCAGTAAATACCTACCTATACATCCCTCAGATGAAACCATTATTCTGATTGTATTTCATCACATTAGTTTTGTTTGTTCTAGGTTAGAAGTTGGCAAACTCTACAGCCCATGGGCCTAACTTTACCTACCGTCTACTTTTTTAAATAAAGTTTTATTGGAATATAGGTATGTTTATTCATTGACTTATTGTCTATGACTGCTTTCTCACTACAACAGGAGGTTTAAGTTGTTGCAACAGAGACTTCATGGCCCACGAAATTTAAAACATATTCTATCTTATTCTTTACAGATAAAAATTGTTGATTCTTATTCTAGAGTTTTATATGAATGAATCCTACAGTATGTATTTCTTTGTGAAAGACTTCTTTAACTTAGCATGTTTTTGATATCCTTCCATGTTGTTGCATCTGTCAGTAGTTATTTTATACATTGATTAATAACACTCTATTGTATAGCTACAGTACAGTTTATTCTCCTGTTGAACAATTGCCCTTTATCCAGTTTTTAACAATTATGAATAAAGATACTATAAATATTTTGGTACAAGTCATTTTCTGGTTGCATGCTTTATTTCTCTTGTGTAGATACCTAGCAGTAGAATTGCTAGGTCATAAGGAAAATATATATTTAGCTTTATAAGAAACTGCCACAGCCCAGCCTAGTATTGAATATAGCTCCCAGTTCCATGTGACCAGGAAGCCTAAGCAGAACACCCAGGAAGCTGTGTAGCCCATCCTAGAGCCCCACTTACTTCAGCAACTGAGCAGAAAACCCAGCCAACATATCTGTCAACCTGAAGAACCAAGCCAGTGGAATTGTCTCACCAGGGAGCTCAATGGGCAGTTCTACCTGATTTGGGTACTCAGCCATTGAACAGCAATGGCTGTGGAGATTGTTTCATGGACCTGCCTGAGCAGGGAAGCAAATTTGCATCCTTGTCCTATTGCTGGGTATAATACCAAGTCCCACTTGGCTAGGAACCTGATCAGAGAATCCAGGAGACCACAGAGTTCATACTACAGCTGTGCTTGGGCAGGAAATCAACCCAGCTATTCTATCCAACTGTTCTCAAATAGTGGCATCCTTCTGAATTCAGAGTTCAATTAGTGGCCTCACCTAAATTGAGGCACCAATTGGAAGCCTAATCTGGTAAATGTGCTACCAGGTGACCTGTCCAGAACCCCAAGCTGAGTGAAGAGCTGTCTCTGACAAAGTAAATCTGTAAAATCCTGAAGAGAAGACCATTTATTCAAATGCACATATAACAATGCAAGGAATCAAGGATCACAATAAATTAGGTAAACATGACACTACCAAAGGAAACTAATAAAGCTCCAATAAATAAAATGAAGGAACTGACCTTATGAACAGAATAATTCTCTTAAAGAAGTTTAGGGAAATAGAAGAAAACACAGATAGACAATTATATCAAGTTAGAAAAACAATGCATGAAGAAAATGAGAAGCTCAAAAAGAAATGGAAATCATTTTAAAGAACTCAAAATTTTAGAGTTGAAGAATACAATGACTGAACTTAAGAACTCAATAGAGAGCTCCAAGAACAGACTTCATCAAACAGAAGGAAGAATAAATGAACTAGAAGATAAGTCATTTGAAATTATCCAAAGTATCAAAAAGAAAAAAATAAAAAACAGTGGACTAATGTAATATCATCAAACAAAACAATATATGCATTATGAGAGTTTCAGAAGGAGAAGAGAGAAAAGGGAACAAAAAGTATTGTTTAAAGCGATAATGGCTGAAAATTTCCAAAATTTGGGGAGAAAATAGACATCCAGATTCATGAGGTATGAAGGGCCCCAAATAGCTTAAAAATAAAGGAAGCTCCACTGAAACACACTCTTAAATTATCAAAACTCAAAAAAAAAACAAAAAAGAATTTCAAAACAAGTAATAGAAAAGTGACTTATCACATAAAAGGGAACCCTCATAATACTATCAGTATATATCTCCACAAAAAATGTATAGGCCAGGAGAGTGTGATGATATACGTGAAAATGTTGAAAGAAAAATATTCTCCACCAAGGATACTATACTCATCAAAGTATTCCTTCAAAAATAAAAAAAGAGATAAAGACTTTCCTGAAGAAACAAAACTGGGGAAGTTCATCACCACTAGACCTGCCTTACAGGAAATGTTAAAGGGTGTTTTTCAATTAAACACAAAAGGATGTGAATTAACAACATAAAAACATGAATGTATGTATAAAACTCACTGGTAAAGGTAAACATATAGTAGTTAGTCAGATACTCTAATATTGTAATGGTGGTGCTCTAGTTTAACAACGTTTTACAACTCTAAAAGATAAAAACACAGATATTTAAAATAACAATAATAATAAATTTTTGTTAGATTGGAACATCAGTAACCTAAATTGTGCAGTGGGGAGTAAAAGTATAAAGTTTAGGTATGTTATTGAAGATAACTTGTTATCAGCTTAAAATAAGGCATTATATATATGTATATATATAATTAATATAATATATATAATTATATATATAATTAATGTTTTATAAGCATCTTGGCAACCACAAAGGAAAATCTGTAGTAAATACACAAATCATACTGCTATAAAAAGTTATTAAATTATGAAAGAAGACAGCAAGATTGGAAGGAACAATCTATAAAACATTCTGAAAATAAAAAATAAAATGACAATAGTAAGTGTTTACATATTTCTTTATTGGATTATAATTGTTTTAAAATGTTGTGCAGTTTCTGATGTACAACAAAGGGAATCTGCTGTATTTACACATATATCCTCAAATCCCCTCTCTTTTGAGCATCCCTCGGCTCCTCCCTATCCCATCCCTCTAGGTCAACACCAAGCATCGAGTTGATATCCCTATGTCATGTAGCTGCTTCCCACCAGCTATCTCTACATCTGCATCTTTATTCTTGTCCTGCCCCTAGGTTCATCAGTAGCATTATTTTTTGTATGCCTGTTTGTTTCTTTTAGATTCCATATATATGTGTTAGTATATGGTATTTGTTTTCCTCTTTCTATCTTACTTCACTCTGTATGACAGATTCTAGGTCCACCCACCTCACTAAAATGACACAATTTCATTACTGTTTATGGCTGAGTAATATTCCATTGTATATATGTGCCATATGATTTTTATCCATTCATCTGTCGATGGACTTTTAGGTTGCTTCCATATTCTAGCTACTGTAAGTAGTGCTGAAATGAACATTATGGTACATGTATATTTTTGAATTATGGTTTTCTCAGTGTATATGCCCAGTAGTGGAATTGCTGTATCATATAGTAGTTCCAATTTATCCACTTCTTCCAGGTTATTCAATTTATTGGCATATAGTTGCTTGTAGTAGTCTCTCATGATCTTTTGTATTTCTGTGGTGTCTGTCGTTACTTCTCCTTTTTCATTTCTAATTCTGCTGATTTACATCTTCTCCCTTTATTTCCTGATGAGTCTGGCTAATGGTTTATCAATTTTGTTTATCTTCTCAAAGAACCCAGCTCTTAGTTTTGTTGATCTTTGCTATTGTTTCCTTCCTTTCTTTTTCAGTTATTTCTGATCTGATCTTTATGATTTCTTTCCTTCTGCTCACTTTAGGGTTTCTTTGTTCTTCTTTCTCGAATTGTTTTAGGTGTAAATTTAGGTTGTTTATTCGATATTTTTCTTGTTTCTTAAGGTAGGACTGTATTGCTATAAACTTCCCTCTTAGAATTGCTTTTGCTGTGTCCTGTAGGTTTTGTGTTGCTGTGTTTTCATTGTCATTTCTTTCTAGATAGTTTTTGATTTCCTCTTTTATTTCTTTAGTGATTTCTTGGTTGTTTAATAGTGAATTGTTTAGCTTCCATGTGTTTGTATTTTTCATTTTTTCCCTATAATTGATATCTAGTCTCATGGTGTTGTGGTCAGAGAAGATGCTTGATATGATTTCAATTTTCTTGAGTTTACTGAGGCTTGATTTGTAACCCAACATGTGATCTATCCTGGAAAATGTTCTGGGTGCACTTGAGAAGAAAGTGTATTCTGTCCTTTTTGGATGGAATGTCCTATAAATATCAATTAAGTCATGATGGCCTAATATGTCATTTAAAGCTTGTGTGTCCTTATTTATTTTCTGTTTGGGTGATCTGTCCATTGATGTAAGTGGGGTGTTAAAGTCTCCTAATATTATTGTGTTCCTGTTGATGTCCCCTTTTCTGGCTCTTAGCATTTGCCTTATGTATTGTGGTGTTCCTATGTTGGGTGCATAGATATTTACAATTGTTGTATGCTCTTCTTGGATTGATCACGTGATCATTATGGAGTGTCCTTCCTTGTCTCTTTTAATAGTCTTTACTTTCAAGTCTAATTTGTCTGATACGAGTATTGTTACTCTAGCTTTCTTTTGACTTCCTTTTGCATGGAATATCTTTTTCCATCCCATTACTTTCAGTCTATGTGTGTCTGTTGGTCTGAAGTGGGTTTCTTGTAGACAGCATATGGAAGGGTCTTGTTTTTGTATCCATTCAGCCAGTCTGTGTCTTTTGGTTGGAGCATTTAATCCATTTACATTTAAGGTGATTATTGACATGTGTGTTCCAATTACCATTTTCTTAATTTTGGGGGGTTTGTTTTTGTAGGTCTTTTCCTTCTCTTGTGTTTTCTACTTAGAAAAGTTCCTTTAGCACTTGTTGTAAGGCTGGTTTGGTGGTGGTGAATTCTCTTAAGTTTTGCTTTTCTGTAAAGCTGTTGATTTCTCCATCAAATCACAATGACATTCTTGCTGGGTAGAGTATTCTTGGCTGTAGTTTTTTCTCTTTGAGGACTTTCAGTATATCCTGCCATTCCCTTCTGGCCTGCAGAGTTTTTGTAGAAAGATCAGCTGTTATCTTTATGGGCTTTCCCCTATATGTTATTTGTTGCTTTTCTCTTGCTGCTTTTAATATATTTTCTTTGTGTTTAATTTTCATTAGTTTGATTAATATGTGCCTCAGTGTATTTCTCCTTGGGTTTACTCTGTATGGGACTCTCTGCACTTCTTGGACTTGATTAATTATTTCCTTTCCCACGTTGGGGAAGTTTTCCACTATAACCTCTTCAAATATTTTCTCAGATCCTTTCTTTTTTTCTTCTTCTTGTGGGATGCCTATGATTCAAATGTTGGTGTGCTTAATGTTGTCACTAAGGTCTCTGAGACTATCTTCCATTCTTTTTACTCTTTTTTTTCTCTTTCCTGCTCTGTGGCAGTTATTTCCCCCATTCTATCTTCCAACTCACTTCTTCTTTCTTCTGCCTGAGTTATTCTGCTGTTTAGACCAACTAGAGTATGTTTAATTTTGATTGTTTTGTTGTCCATTACTGTTTGTTTGCTCTTTATTTATTCTGCATCCTTATTAATTGTTTCTTGTATTTTCTGTATTTTGTTATTGAGATTTTGGATCATGTTTACTATCATTATTCTGAATTCTTATTCAGGCAATTTTCCTATTTCCTCTTCATTTATTTGGTCTTGTGGGTTTTTTTCCTGCTCCTTTGCCTGCATGGTGTTTCTTTGTTTTCTCATTTTGTCTAATTTATAAGATTTGCTGTCTCCTTTCCCTATGCTGCTTAGTAGTAATTCCTCTTGTTTCTGCCCTCTGCCCCCTGTGGTGGGATTTGCCCAGTGTCTTGAGTAGGCTTCTTGGTGAGGGCAGTCTGGTGATTGCTTTCCAGTGTGTGGCTCTGTGTCTTTTCTCTATGATGAGCAGGACCATTTCAGGAGGTGCATTTTAGGGTATCTGTGAGGTTAATATGGCTTTAGGTAGTCTGTGTGCTGATGGGTGGGTTTGTGTTCCTGTCTTGTTTGTAGTTTGGTGTGAGGTGTCCAGCACTGGCATTAGCATACAGTCAGATGAAGAAGGGTCTTAGACTCTGATACAGGGCTCCATGAGATTTCTCTGCAGTTAATCTTCCCTCTGTGTGAGGACTCCCTAGTAGTCTAGCATCCTGGATTCTGTGCTGCCTCCCCAGAGCCTCCTACTTGACTTCTGATGGAGTAGTCCAGACTTCAGAGGCTGCTTGTCCTGGCAATAAAGGGGTTTAAAGAAGAGTGTCCAAACCCCAGACTAATGGCAGAGTGCTGAGTGAAACAAATACCAAGTCAAGAAACCACATACATTTATAAGACACACAAATACAGAAACCAATAAAACATAAAGTACTAGAAAGACCTGACAGAATAACCCCAGTATGCCATCAGACAATCAAAGAGAAAATCAACAGAAATTCAAAACCAAAACACAAACAAATAAACAAAACAAAAACACCACACACACACAAACACAAATCCATGGAGATTTTGAAAGCTAGGATCAAATATAATAAAGAGCAAGAGTACCACCAGACAGACTGAAGATTCTCAGAACGAAATCACACAATTACACTTAGAACTAAGATAAAGACAAAACCTAATAATAAAAACCAAAGCAGTGTGTCATCTGGAGAATAAAGCATGGAAAGAGAGCAGACTGATAATATTGCTTATAAGTATATTTAGATAAAACAAACTAAAAAAGGATAGAAGACAGGGCAACAGAAGAGCTTAGTGTGACTGGAAATATGAAAAGAAATAGAAATGTATAAAAGGTGGAGATGAAAGGAAGGTAGGAGAGATACTGTCAGCACTACAAAAAACTTAGCTAGAAATAGAAATATATAAAAAGGCTACAAATAAAAGTAGAATAAAAATAGAATAGAACAAAATATGTTATAAAATGTGTAGATCTCTTAGGACTAAGATCATAATTAATAAAAATAAAAAAAAAAACCAAAAAACTAGAACTGACCCCAGAATGGATCAGACCAATGGAATTAATAAAAACATTTCTGTTTCCTTGGGGTCTCAGCTGTAACTGTCCTTCTACCCACCTTGGGCTTTCTGTATTACTCTGAGAGCAGCAGAGCTTCCTTTATTGTTCATCTGTAAGCACCGGTGTGTCAGGAGAGAGAGGCTACTATAGTGGCTCCTTCACCTGGAGGTAAGTGAGCAGTGGTGCCCTGCCTGGGCCATGGCGACTTGGGTGGCTCAGGCTGAGAGAGCGACTCCAACCGCGGCTCCTCCCCGCTGCTATGACTCTGCCAGGGCAACCTGCCTGGGTTATAAAGGCTCAGTCAGCCATGCAGTGCCTGCTGCAGAGGGACACCAGTGGCTCAGGTGTAAAGAGAATGTTTCCAAAGCTGGGCCACTCTGTGGACTTTTGGCTCTTGGCTCCAGGCACTCTATCCCTGAGTGCATTATCTAGTCCCACAGGGGTCCATCCTTTGTCTGTCACAGGTGCCAAGAGAGAGGCTACACCCGCAGCTCCTCCCCCCTGCTTGTAAGACAGCAGTATGAAGCCACCGCCACAGCCACCCACCTTACCACATTAGGCACTCTCTGCTGTGGATTTCTTTCCTCTTGTCCTCTCAGTCCATCTCCCCACTGCCAACAATGTTTCTCACCCTGAACCAGTTCTCTAGTTCCCACGTTCCAGCTCCCAGATCCCCTGTTCAGCTGTGAACCTATGTCTCAGTACAGACATGCTGAGACATGGTATGGACTCTCTGTGTGTTTCTCACTCTTTCCCGTCTGCCACAGCTTAGCCACTTCACCCTCTTTGAACAGTCCTAAATGCCCCCCTTCTGACCCAGGGAAATTCCCAATTGGAGAAGGGGTTTGCCCATCAGATAAGGGATGTTTCCCCGAATTTGGAGATCTCCCCTATGTTTCAGATCCCCCCATCCCAGGGTGTGGGACCTGTCTCTTTCCTTTTTTCTCTTCCTCTTTCTCCTTTTTTCCCCTCTGTCCTACCCAGTTATGTCAGGATCTTTTCAGTCCTTTCTGTTGTTCGAGGTTGTCTGCTGGTTCTCAGATGGTTCTCTGTGGGAATTATTGTGTCTTTTGGTGTATTCCTGATGGATCTGTGAAGAGGGATGCATTCCACGTCCTTCTACTTTGCTACCATCTTTCTTCCTCTCTACCATACTATTTTGATGTACTCTTGTAGTATAGCCTGAAGTCAGGGAGCCTGATTCGTCCAGCTCCGTTTTTCCTTCTCAAAATTGTTTTGGCTATTAAGGGTCTTTAGCATTTCCATACAAATCTTAAAATTTCTTATTCTAATTCTGTAAAAAATGTCATTGGTAATTTGATAGGGATTGCATTGAATCTGTGGATTTCTTTGGGTAGTATAGTCGTTTTCACTATGCTGATTCTTCCAATCCAAGAATATGGTATATCTCACCATCTGTTTGTATAATCTATGATTTCTTTCATCAATGTCTTATACTTTTCTGCATACAAGTCTTTTGCCACCTTAGGTAGGTTTTTGCCTAGGTATTTTATTCTTTTTGATTCAGTGGTAAAAGGGAGTGTTTTTTTTTAATTCTCTTTTTGATTTTTCATTGCTAGTGTATAGGAATGCAAGAGATTTCTGTGCATTAATTTTGTATCCTGCTACTTCAGTAAATTCATCAATTATCACCAGTAGTTTCCTGGTAGCATCTTTACAATTTGCTATGTATAATATCATGTCACCCACAAAGAGTGACAATTTCACTTCTGCTTTTCCAATTTGGATTCTTTTTATTTCTTTTTCTTCTCTGTTTACTGTGGCTAAAACTTCCAAAACTATGTTGAATAATAGTGGTGAGAGTGGGCACCCTTGTCTTGTTCCTATTCTTAGAGGGAATGTTTTCAGTTTTTAACCATTGGATATGATGTTGACTGTTGATTTGTCATATATGACTTTATTATGTTGAGGTAGTTTCATCCTATGCACACTTTCTGGAGAGTTTGTATCATAAATGGGTGACTTTGTCAAAGGCTTTTTCTGCATCTATTGAGATTATTGTAGGGCTTTTATCCTTCAATTTGTTAATATGGTGTCTCACATTGTATCTTTTGTGTATATTGAAGAATCCTTGCATTTCCAGGATAAACCCCACTTGATCATGGTGTGTGATCCTTTTAATGTGCTGTTGGATTCTGTTTGCTAGTATTTTGTTGAGTATTTTTACATCTATATTCATCAGTGATATTGGCCTGAAATTATCATTTTGTGGTGTTTTTTTCTGGTTTTGGTATCAAGGTGATGGAGACCTTGTAGAATGCATTTGGGAGTGTTCCTTCTTCTGCTGAATTTAGAAGACTTTAAGAAGACTCATTGTTAGCTCTTCTCTAAATGTTTGATAGATTTCCTCTGTGAAGCCATCTGCCCTGGGCTTTTGTTTATTGGGAGATTTTTAATCACAGTCTCAATTTCAGTGCTTGTGATCTGTGTGTTCATATTTTCTATTTCTTCCTGGTTCAGTATTGGAATGTTTTACTTTTCTAAGGATTTGTCCATTTCTTCCTTGTTGTCCATTTTGTTGGCAAGTAGTTGCTTGTAGTAATCTCTCATGGTTCTTTGTAGTTCTGTAGTATCAGTTGTTACTTTTTAATTTCTAATTCTGTTGATTTGAGTCTTTTCCCTTTTCTCCTGATGAGTCTGGCTAATGGTTTATCAGTTTTTTTTTATCTTCTCAAAAAAACAGCTTTTGATGTTATTGATCTTTGCTATTGCTTCCTTCATTTCTTTTTCATTTATTTCTGATCATATCTTAATGATTTCTTCCCTTCTGCTAACTTTGTTTTTGTTGTTGTTGTTATTCTTCTTCTTCTCTCACTAATTGTTTTAGGTGTAAGGTTAGCTTGTTTATTTGAGATTTTTATTGTTTCTTGAGTTAGGATTGTATTGCTAAAAACTTCCCTCTTAGAACTGCTTTTGCTGCATCCCATAGGTTTTGGGTTGTCGTGTTTTCATTGACATTTGTTTCTAGGTATTTTTTGATTCACTCTTTGATTTCTTCAGTGATTTCTTGGTTGTTTAATAGTGTATTGTTTTACCCTCCATGTGTTTGTATTTCTTAGTTTTTTTTTTTTTCCTGTAATTTATATCTAGTCTCATGGCATTGTGGTCAGAAAAGATGCTTGATATGATTTCAATTTTCTTCAATTTACTGAGGCTTGTTTTGTGACCCAAGATGTGATCTATCCTAGAGAATGTTCTGTGTGCAATTGGGAAGAAATTGGCCTCTGTAGTTTTTGGATGGAAGGTCCTATAAATATCAAATAATTCCACCTGGTCTAATGTGTCATTTAAAGCTTGTGTTTCCTTATTTATTTTCTGTTTGGATCATCTGTCCATTGATGTAAGTGAGGTGTTAAATTCTCCTACTCTTGTTGTGTTACTGTTGATTTTCCCTTTTATTGTTGTTAGAATGTGCCTTATGTATTGAGGTGCTCTTAGGCTGGGTGCATAAATATTTACAATTGTTATATCTTCTTCTTTGATTGATCCCTTGAACATTATGTAGTCCCCTTCCTTGCCTCCTGTAATACTCTTTACTTTAAACACTAATATTTCTGATGAGTACTGCTACTCCAGCTTTCTTTAGACTTCCATTTGCGTGGAATGTTTTTTTTTTTTTTCCAATCCCCTCACTTTCAGTCTGTTTGTGTCCCTAGGTCTGAAGTTTTTCTGTTGGAGACAGCATAAATATGGGTCATGTTTTTATATCCATTCATTCAGTATGTGTCTTTTGCTTGGAACATTTAATCCATGTACATTTACTGTAATTATTGTTATGTATGTTCCTATTACCATTTACTTAATCATTTTTGGCTTGCTTTTGTAGGTCTTTTCCTTCTACTGTGTTTCCTGGCTAGAGAAGTTCCTTTAGAAATTGTTGTAAAGCTGGTTTGGTGGTGCTGAATTCTCTTAACTTTTGCTTCTTTATAAACCTTTCCATTTCTCTGTCGAATCTGAATGAGATCCTTGCTGAGTAGAGTATTCTTGGCTTTAGGTTTTTCCCTTTCAACACTTTAAATATATCCTGCTACTCCTTTCTGACCTGAAGAGTTTCTGCAGAAAGATCAGCTGCTTACCTTATGGGTGTTTGCTTATACATTATTTGTTGTTTTTCTCTTGCTGCTTTTAACATTTTTTCTTTGTGTTTAATTATTGTTAGTTTGATTAATATATGCTTTGGTGTATTTCTCCTTGGGTTTATTCTGTATGGAACTCTCTGCACTTCTTGGACTTGATTAATTATTTCCCTTCCCATGTTGGGGAAGTGTTCCACCATAATCTCTTCCAATATTTCATCTGACACTTTCATTTTTCCTTCTTTTTCTGGGACCCCTATGTTTTGAATGTTGGTGTGCTTAATGTTGTCCCCAATGTCTCTGAAACTCTTCCATTCTTTTCATTCTTCTTTCTTAATTCTGCTATGTGGCATTTATTTCCATCATTCTATCTGCTAGCTCACTTTCACGTTTGTCTGCCTCAATTATTCTGCTATTGATTCCATGTAAAGTATTCTTAATTTCAGTTATTGTGTTGTTCATTAGTGTTTGCTCTTTAGTTTTTCTAGGTCCTTATTAAATGTTCCTTGTATTTTCTGTATGCTGTTTCTGAAATATTGAATCATCTTTACTGCCATTACTCTGAATTGTATTTCAGGCAATTTGTCTGTTTATTCTTCATATATTTGGTCTTATGAATGTTTGTCTTGCTCCTTTGCCTGCAAGCTGTTTCTCTGTTTTCTCATTTTGTCTAATTTACAGTACTTGAGATTTCCTTTCTGTAGGCTACTGAAATATAGTTCATCTTTCTTCTGTTCTCTGGCCCTGTGGTAGGGATTGCCCTATGCTTTGAGCAGGCTTCCTGAAGGGAGGGTCTGTTTCCTGTGGGTGTGGAGCTGAGTTTTTTCCCCTCTAATGAGCAGGTTAGTGTCATACATTGTATTTTGGCATATCTGTAAGCTTAGTATGATTTTAGATAGTCTGTGTGCTGGTGGGTGGGTTTGTGTTCCTATCTTGTTTGTTGTTTTGTGTGAGGCATCCAGTGCTGGGAACTGCAGGCAGTGGGGGAGCTGGGTCTTGGACTCTGATAGAGGACTCCATGAGAACTCTTAGCACAAAATTTTTCCAGTGGTGAGTGATTCTCAAGTGGTCCAGCTTCCTGGATTCAGTGCTCTCACCCCTGAGCCTTATGCCTCACCTGGTAGAGGAATCAAGATTCCAGAGGCCGCTTGTCCTGGCAATAAAAGGCATTAAATGAGACTAATCAAGCCTCAGATTAATGGTAAATATTAAATCAAACAAACAAATACTGAAACAAGGAAACACATACACACACAACAGAAACAAAAACAGAACCAAATAAAATACAAAGCACCACAATAACTGGAAAAAAGAACTCCAGAACAAAATCAAACAATTAAAAAAAATGTCAGAGAATAACACAATAATAGTAGGAGACTTTAAAACCCCACTTACATAAATGGACTGGTCATCCAAAGAGAAAAAAAAGGACACACAAGTTTTAAATGACATATTAGATCAACTCAACTTAATTGATATTTATAGGACATTCCATCAAAAAACTACAGAAGAAACTTTCTTCTCAAGTGTGCATGGAAAATTTTCCAGGATAGATCGCATTTTGGGTCACACATCAAGCCTTGGTAAATTCAAGAAAATTGAAATCATATCAAGCATCTTCCCTGACCACAACACCATGAGACTAGATATCAATTACAAGAAAAAAAACTGTAAAAAATACAAAAATATGGAGGCTAAACAATACGCTGTTAAACGGCCAAGAAATCACTAAAGAAATAAAAGAGGAAATCAAAAAATATCTAGAAAGAAATGACAATGAAAACGCAACAAGCCAAAAGTTATGGGACACAGCAAAAACAGTTCTAAGAGGGAAGTTTAGAGCAATAGAAACCTACCACAAGAAACAAGAAAAATATCAAGTAATCAATCTACCCTTGAACCTAAAACAATTAGAGAAAGAAGAACAAAGAAACCCCAAAGTGAGCAGAAGGAAACAAATCATAAAGATCAAATCAGAAATAAATGAAACAGAAAGGAAGGAAACAATAGCAAAGATCAATGAAACTAAGAGCTAGATTCTTTGAGAAGATAAACAAAATTGATAAAACATTAGTCAGAGTCATCAGGGAAAAAAGGGAGAAGACGCACATCAGCAGAATTAGAAATGAAAAAGGAGAAGTAACAATGGACACCACAGAAATACAAAAGATCATGAGAGACTACTACAAGCAACAATATGCCAATAAATTGGATAACCTGGAAGAAATGGATAAATTCTTAGAAAAGTACAATCTTCCAAGACTGAACCAGGAAGAAATAGAAAATATTAACAGACCAACCACAAGAACAGAAATTGAAACTGTGATTAAAAATCTTCCAGCAAAAAAAAAGCCCAGGGCCAAATGGCTACACAGGCAAATACTATCAAACATTTAGAGAAGAGCTCACACCTATCCTTCTCAAAGTCTTCAAACATATAGCAGAAGGAGGAACACTCCCAAACTCATTCTACAAGGCCACTATCAACCTGATATGAAAACCAGGAAAGATGTCACAAAAAAAGAAAATTACAGACCAGTATCCCTGATGAAGATAGATGAAAAAATCCTCAACAAAATACTGGCTAACAGAATCCAACAACACATTAAAAAAATCATAGGCTATGATCAAGTGGGGTTTATCCCTGGAATGCAAGGATTCTTCAATATATGCAAATCAATCAATGTGATACATCATATCAAAAAACTGAAGGATAAAAACCATATGATTATCTCAATAGATGCAGAAAAAGCTTTTGACAAAATTCAACATCCATTTATGATATAAACTCTCCAGAAAATGTGAATAGAGGGAAATTGCCACAAGATAATAAAAGCCTTATATGAGAAACCAAAGGCCAACATCATTCTAAATGATGAAAAACTAAAAGAATTCCCTCTAAGAAAAAGAACAAGATCAGGGTGTCCACTCTAACCATTATTATTCAACATAAATTTGGAAGTTTTATCCAGAGAAATTAGAGAAGAAAATGAAATAAAAGGAACCCAAGTTGGAAAAGAAGAAGTAAAATTGTCACTCTTTGCAGATAACATGATATTATACAGAGAACACCCTAAAGACTCTATGAGAAAGCTGCTTATACTAATCGATGAATTTAGTGAAGTAGCAGAATATAAAATTAATACAAAGAAATCTGCTGCATTCCTATACACTAACAAAAAAAAAGCAGAAAGAGAATCTAAGGAAACTCTCGCACTTATCATTACAACAAAAAGAATAAAATACCTAGGAATATGCCTACCTAAGGAGGCAAAAGACCTGTATGCAGAAAATTATAAGATACTGATGAAAGAAATCAAAGATGTTACAAACAGATGGAGAGACATACCATGTGCTTGGATTGGAAGAATCAACATTGTGAAAATGACTGTTCTACCCAAAGAAATTTACAGATTCAATACTATACCTATCAAATTACCAATGGCATTTTTCACAGAACTAGAGCAAGAAATCTTACAATTTGTATAGAAATGCAAAAGACTCCAAACAGCGAAAGCAATCTTGAGAAGGAAAGATGGAATTGGTGGAATTAGGCTTCCTGACTTCAAACTATACTACAAGGCCAGAGTGATCAATACAGTATGGTACTGGCACAAAAACAGAAAGGAAGATCAATGGAACAGAATAGAGAACTCAGAGGGAAGCCCAAACACATATGGGCACCTTATCTTTGACAAAGGAGGCAAGAATATACAATGGAAAAAAGACAGCCTCTTCAATAAGTGGTGCTGGGAAAATTGGATAGCTACATGTAAAAGAATGGAATTGGAACACTTCCTAAAACCATACACAAAAAAAAATCTCAAAATGGATTCAAGACCTACATGTAAGGCCAGACACTATAAAACTCCTGGAGGAAAACATAGGCAGAACCCTCTATGACATATATCCAAGAAAGATCCTTTTTGACCCACCTCCTAGAATCATGGAAATAAAATGAAGAGTAAACAAATAGGACCTCATGAAACTTAAAAGCTTTTGCACAGAGAAAGAAACCATAAACAAGACTAAAAGGCATCCCTCAGAATGGGAGAAAATACTTGCCAATGAAGCAATGGACAAAGGATTAATCTCCAAAATATACAAGCGGCTCATTCAGCTTAATACCAAAAAAGCAAATAACCCAATCCACAAATGGACAGAAGACCTAAATAGACATTTCTTCAAAGAAGACATACAGATGGCCAACAAACACATGAAAAGATGCTCAACATCACTAATCATTAGAGAAATGCAAGTCAAAGCCACAATGAGGTATCACCTCACACTGGTCAGAATGGCCATCATCACAAAATCTAGAAACAACAAATGTTGGAGAGGGTGTGGAGAAAAGGGTACTCTCCTGCACTGTTGGCGGGACTGTAAGTTGGTACAGCCACTATGGAAAACAATTTGGAGGTTCCTTAAAAAACTAAAATTAGAACTACCATATGATCCAGTAATCCCACTTCTGGGCATATACCCAAAGAAAACCATAATCCCAAAAGAAATATGTACCATAATGTTTATTGCAGCACTATTTACAATAGCCAGGACATGGAAGCAACCTAAATGCCCATCAACAGATGAATGGATAAAGATGATGTGGCACATATATACAATGGAATATTACTCAACTATTAAAAGGAATGAAATGCAGCTCTATATAATGAGGTGGATAGACCTAGAGTCTGTCATACAGAGTGAAGTAAGCCAGAAAGAGAACAGCAAATATAGTATGCTAACTCATATATACGGAATCTAAAAAGAAAATGGTACTGATGAACCCAGTGACAAGAAAAGAATAAGAGTGAAGATGCAGAGAACTGACTGTAGAACACGAGGTTGGGGGTTTAGGGGGTGAAGGGAAGCTGGGATGAAGTGAGAGAGTAGCATAGATATATATATACTACCAAGTGTAAAATAGATAGCTGGTGGGAAGTTGCTGTATAACAAAGGGAGATCAACTCAATGATGGGTGATGCCTTAGAAGGCTGGGATGGGGAGGGTGGGGAGGAGTCATAGGAAGGAGGGAATATGGTATATTTGTATAAATACAGCTGACTGTCTTTCGTGTACCTCAAAAACTATTATGAGTGAAAGGCAATTATATTCCAATAAAGAGCTTAAAAAATGAATGGATAAAGATGATGTGGCATATATATACAATGGAATATTACTCAGCTATAAAAAGGAATGAAATGAAGCTATATGTAATGAGTTAAGATAGACCTAGAGTCTGTCATACAGAGTGAAATAAGCCAGAAAGAGAAAAACAAATATTGTACGCTAACTCATATATAAGGAATCTAAAATAAGTAAATAAATAAATAAATGGTCCTGATGAACCCAGTGACAGGGCAAGAATAAGGATGCAGATGCAGAGACTGCACTGGAGGACATGGGGTTGGGCGGGGTGGGGGTTGAAGGAGAAGCTGGGATGAAGTGAGAGGGTAGCATAGACATATATACACTACCAAATGTTAAATAGATAGTTAGTGGGATGTTGTTGTACAACAAATGGAGATCAACTTGATGATGGGTTAAGCCATGGAGGGCTGGAATGGAGAGAGTTGGGGGGAGTTGCAAGCGGGAGGGGATATGGGGATATGTGTGTAAATACAGCTGATTCACTGTGGTGTACCTCATAAGCTGGTACAAGAGTGTAAAGCAATTATTTTCCAATAAAGAGCTTAAAAAGAAAAGAAAAAAAAAAGAAAGAAAACCAACAAAACTCAAAACCAAGAAAACCAAACCAAAGTAGAGTGCCATCTGAAGACTGCTGCAAAGAAAAAAAAAAATAAAGAAGAAGAAGAATGATTTAAAAAAGAGTGAGAAAGGAGAAAGAAGATAGAACAACAGAAAAGCAATGTAGAAATGGAAATGTATTAACAAAATAAAAAGTAAGTGGAAAAGAGAAATGAATGAAAGCAAAAAAAAAATTACAAGCAAAACCCCAGAGAAGTGGTGAAAACAAAATCTAGCCAACAAAAATAGAAATGAGAACCAAATATAACAAAGATCAAGTGAACAAGATAAACTAAAGAACCCCAAAGCAAAATCAAACTATTAGAATTGGAACTAAAATAAGGACAAAACCTAAAAACAAAAACCAAACAATGTGTCAACTGAAGAATAAAGCAAGGAAACAGAACAGACTGATAATAATGATTAACAGTAAAATAAGATTAAATAAAATAAAGTAAATTAAAATAAAAAGGGATAAAACACAGAAGAACATAAATTCGGAGTAAAATGGAAATATACAAAGAAAAAGAAAAAAGTAGAAATAAAATAAAAATGTATTAAAGAAAAAGGAAAAAATTAGGGAAAGGAACACAGCAGAACAGAACAACTACAACCAGAAGTATATTAAAAAATAAAAATAAATAAAATAAAACATTTTATAAAACATGATGATCTCATAAGACTAAAATAATATATTTTTTAAAAAGCCAAAACCAATAACAGAATGAATCAAAATAATAGAATTAATAATAATAATTCTGTTTCTTTGGGGTCTCAACTGTAAGTGTCTTGGTACACCTCTTGACCCATAGGCTACCTCTACCTCCCCAAGAGGCCCTTCTCTGACTCTGGGTTGGGCTCTGGACATGCTGTGGGTCCTGTGGGGTCAACTTAGGCTCTGATCTGGCCCAATTCCTGTGTGTGCTTGTCCCTAAAGTCCACAGCTCCCAAAGCCAGACCTTTTGTATTTGTGTGAACATTCATTGTCTACTCAAATATTCAAAAAACAACAACAACAAAAAAAAAACAAACCGTGTCTACATAGGTGATCACGAGGATTTAAATTGAAGCTTGCACAGCTGATGGCAATATTTTCAATTCCCTTCCTTAGCCCCCTGTCCCTGGTGTTCAGCTTTGATTTTATCCCCACCTCTGTGTGTGGTCCACCCACAGGAATCTAGTCCTGACTTGGAGCTCTTGGGTCTTCCTCAGTGAAAGCTTCTTTTATTGTTTGTCTGCAGGTTCTGGTGCGTGGGGAGAGAGAGGGTACAATAGTGCCTCCTCCCACTGTGTGTGAGTCAGCAGTAGCACCCTACTTGGATTGCAGGAGCTGTGGAGGCAGTGTCAAATGTGCAGGGAAGCTGCCAGCCATGTGTTTAAAATATTTGGCCTTAGTGATAGCCAGCCTTTGCCAGTCTTTTTTTGGCACCTGGCAGGAGGCTTGCTAGGGCCAGCTCTTGAGGCTTTTTATATTACCTGTTTACTGGTGTGAGACAGACAGCCTTGGAGAGGGCTTCCTTTAATTTTTTTCTGCAGGAGCCAGCATGCAGGGAGAGAGAGTCTACAATACTGGCTCCACTCCCTGCGAGTGACTCAGCAGTTACTCTCTGATTGGATTGTGGGAGCCCCAGCAGTGGCACCAAATGTGCAGGGAAGTCAGTAGCCACGGGTGTAAGAGATATGGCCCTAGTGATCACCTGCCCTGGCCAGTCTTTTTTGGCACACAGCAGTAAGCATGCTAGGGCCAGTCCTTGAGGGAGTTTTTTCTATTTCTCATTGACTGGTGTATGACAGCCAGCCCTAGAGAAGGCTTCCTTTATTGTTCATTCTGGGTGCTGAGAGGCTAAAATAGTGGTGCCTCTCTTTGTGTGTGACTCAGCAGTAGTGCTCTGCTTCAATGGCAGCACAGTCTTCCCCAGTGGGCATTCCCTGCTGTGAATATCTTTTCTCCCATCCCCTAAGTCTGTCTCATCACAGCCAACAGTGGTTCTCACCCTGGGCCTGTTCTCTGGTCTCCATGCTCCAGCTGCCAGGCCCCCTGCATTCCTGTGAACACACATCTCAGTCTGGGGCATGCAGGGCTGTGGTACAGATCATCTGTGTATTTCTCACTCTGTCCCATCTGCCACAGATTGGCTACTTCTCTCTCTTTGGACAGCCCCAAATGCTTCCCTTTTGTCCCATTCAGATCCCTGTCAGAGAGGGGGTTTCCCCGTCAGATGGGGTATTTCCCCAAATTCAGGAATCTCTCCTCTGCTTCAGCTCCCCTGCCCTGGTGTGCAGATCCTGTCCCTTTTCTTCTCCTCCTCTTTCTCCTTTCTTTTTTTCATCCTACCCAGTTATGCCAGGATCTCTGTAGTCCTTTCTGGTGTCCAAGGTCTTCTGCTAGTGTTCAGCCAGTTTTCTGTGAGAATTGTTGCATCTATTGAGGTATTCCTGATGCATCTGTGGAGAGAGATGAACTCCACATGCTTCTACTCCACTGCCATCTTGCTAGCCCTGGAATAATTTGGCTTCTAAAAATGCATCAAATCCACTGCATAGAAATCTGATTGTCTCTTGTTTTAATTCACTTTCCAATCCTTGCAGATTGGCTGTATTATGTCACTCTTCTGACACTTACCAAGGCTGCTCACTGCTCCAGTCAGCATCTCATTTCCTGCTTTGAGCCTCAATAATTACTTTAAATGTAAATGGTTTAAATTCTCCAATAAAAAAACATATAATGTCTGAAACAGAAATACAAAATCTAACAATATGCTGCATTTAAGAGACTCACTTTAGTTTTAAAGACACACAGAATGAGATGGAAGTGATGGGAAAAGATATTTCAAGCAAGTGATAACCAAAAGAAAATAAGGTTAGTTAAAATTTCATCAGACAAAATAGGCTTTAAGTGAGAAATGGTAACAAGAAACAAAGAAGGTCATTATGTAGAGGAGTCAATTCATACTAACAATTGTAAGTAATTTTGCACACAAAATTGTAGCATCTAAATACATAAAGCAAATACTAACAGAACTAAAAGGAGAAATAAATAGCTATACAGTAATAGTTGGAGACTTTAATACCCCACTCTCAACAATGGAAAGATCATCCAGACAGAAAGTAGATAAGAAAACAGCAGATTTGAAAATCATCATAAACCAAACAGATGTTCAGAACATCCCATCCAACAACAGCAACAACAACAACAGAATACACATTCATCTCAAGTCCATATGGACCATTTTCTCAGGTAGATCATATTTTAGACCACAAAACAAGTCTTAGTAAATTTAAAACTGAAATCATACCAAGTAATTTTCCTACCACAATGGTATGAAACTAAAAATAAATAAGAGGAAATGAGCTGAAGAATATAAAAATACATGGAAATTAAACTACACACTCTTGAAGAAATCATGGATATAAGAAGAAATCAAAAGGAGAATTTGAGGCTGAAAAAAGATGGTGGAGGAGTAGGAGGTGGAGATCACCTTCCTCCCCACAAATAAATCAAAAATACATCTATTTGTAGAGTGGCTCCTGCAGAACACTTTCCAAATGCTGGCAGGAGACCTCAGACCTCCAAAAAGGCAGCAGAATTTCCACGTAATTGGGTAGCACAAAGGAAAGAAGGGAGAAAAAGAGACAAAGGAATCTTGAGGAGACCGGCCCCACTGGGAGGGAGCTGTGAGGTGGGGGAAAGCTCCCACACACTGGGGAACCCCTTCACTGGCAGGCAAGGACAAGAGGAGCCTTGGAGACCCCAGAAGAGAGAGCAATGGCAGGTGTGTGGAGGGCAGAGCAGAGAGAGCCCCACACGGAGAATTCACGCAGCACTCCCCAGACAGAGAAACTAATCTGTTCAGTGGCAGTGGCAGTGGCAGTGGCAGTGGCAGTGGGGGCTGGGTGCTGAGGCTTGGTCTTCCAAGAACAGATACCAGGGAGAGAGCTGGGACTAGCTGCATGACAACAACCTGGAGGACAGGTGTGCCAGCAAGCTAGGAGGGAGTTTGGGGAAAATCTTGGGCCAGATGGAAAGGCAGGGGACTTTTGTTTTGGAGTGCTTGGGAGGAAGTTCCCTCTCCACGAACTCACAGGCTCTGGAGCAGAGTGACCCACGGCTGCAGATCAAAAAGCCCGCCTGTCGCCCCGTGCCCCCACTTGCCCTGTGAGCTTCTGGGTCCTGCCGAGCACCCATCTGCCACTGCACCACTCCCCCACCCCACTGCCACACCACCAGACCCCATAGTCTGCCCACCTGCAGCTGCCAAGGGTCCTGTGGGTAAGGAAGTCACTGGCCACACCCTCCCAGCAGTAGGTGAAGCCTACCAACAACAAGGATCCAGCGATCAGGACCAACTTCCCTGGGAGAATGCATGGCACACCACGGGCACACGATGACCTCTGTTGCTGCAAGCACTCCGACAGATTTCAGTTAGACTGCCATATCCCTCCCTCTCCCCCTACCTGAAGTTTCAAGGGAGCCCCAATTACCCACTTTGCCCCCTCTTGCTTGGGCTGGCAACTGACTCCTGAGAGCAACTCACACATAAAGTAGGGACCAAAACCAAAACTGATCCCTGAGGACAGCAGGACGAAGGAAAAGAAAGAGAAACAGCCACAGGAGGAGCAGATTTAATACCCACGATAGGCTTGATAGACCCTGCATCTGTGGATCACCTGATTAGATGAGTGTTTCTACAATAGAGACTGTAGACATAGTGGACAACTGGGGACTGTGAGGACAAATACACACAGGACTAATACCAGATCACAGTCTGACCTATCCACAGTCCTCTCCACAATGCATGCAGAGCCCTACCTAGAAGTATTGGAGGACTTCTTGGTATGTTTCTCTTGCTTCTGGTTCTAGGTTTTTGTTAGTTAAACCTTTGCTGTATATATTTGTATGTGGATTTGCTTGTAATTGGTAAGAATACTCTCTTCTTTCTCTCTTTGCTGTCTCTTTTTCTCTTCTCTTTGGTTTCTTCTCCACTTCTCTTTTTGCAAGTGCAAGTGTGCAAATATCCTTGTGTGATTTTCATTGATTAGATTTGCTTTTACCACCAGTCTGGGGATCTGTATGTCCTTTCCCTTCTTCTCTTTGTCCTTCCTTTTTTTCTTTGCTCTCCTTCTACCTGTTTTTTTCTCTGTGCCATGCAGGTTCTCAAGTCTTGGTGCCCTGGCTGGGGGTCAAACCTGGACTTCTGAGACAGCAGAACAGAGTCCAGAACACTGGACCACCAGAGAACTCCTGATCTAACAGAATATTAATCAGAAACTGTTCCCCCAGAGTTCTCATTCTCAACACCAAGCTCCAAATCCAAGCAAAGGCCGGCAAGCTCCAGTGCTTGATAACTCAAGCCAAACAGAACAGAGATAAGAAGAATTACTACTAGGCAGCATAGGGATAGCAGACAGCAAATAATATAAATTAGACAAAATGAGAAAACAAAATCATCTTGCAGGCAAAGGAGCGTGATAAGAACCCACAAGACCAAATAAATGAAGAAAAAATTGGCAAATTGTCTGAAAAAGAATTCACAGCAAAAGTAGTAAAGATGATCCAAAATCTTGAAAACAAAATAGAGAAAATACAAGAAACAGTTAATAAGGATCTAGAAGAACTAAAGAGCAAACAAGCAATAAAGAACAACACAATAACTGAAATTAAAAATACTCTAGATGGTATAAATAGCACAATAATTGAGGCAGAAGAATGAGTAAGTGAGTTGGAAGATAGAATGGGGGAAATAATTGCCACACAGCAGGAAAAAGAAAAAAGAATAAAAAGAATGCAAGATAGACTCAGAGACCTCAGGGATAACATTAAGCATGCCAAATTTCGAATCATAGGCATCACAGAAGAAGAAGAAAAAAATAAAGGGTCTGAGAAAATATTCCAGGGGATTATGGTGGAAAACTTCCCCACATGGAAATAAATAGTAAACCAAGTCCAAGAAATTCAGAGAGTCCCATACAGAATAAACCTAAGGAGAAACACACTGAGGCACATATTAATCAAAGTAACAAAAATTAAACACAAAGAAAAAATATTAAAAGCAGAAAGAGGAGAGCAAAAAATAACATATAAGGGAAAACCTATAAGAGTAAAGCTGAACTCTCTGCAGAAACTCTGCAGGACTGAAGGGAGCTGCAGGAGATAAATAAAATCTTGAAAGAGAAAAACCTACAGCCAAGAATACTCTACCAAGCAAAAATCTCACTCAGATTTGACAGAGAAATCAAAATATTTACAGAAAAGCAAAATTTAAGAGAATTCAGAACTACCAAACCAGCCTTACAACAACTGCTAAAGGAACTCCTCTAGACAGGAAACACAAGAGAAGGAAAAGAGCAGAAAAAAAAAAAAAAAAAGCAGCCAAAACAATTAAGAAATTGGTAATAGGAACATCCATGTCAATAATTACCTTAAATGTAAATGGATTAAATGCTCCAACCAAAAGACACAGTCTGGCTGAATGGATACAGAAACAAGAGCCTTATATACGCTTTCTACAAGAAACCCACTTCAGACCTAGGGACACATACAGACAGAAAGTAAGGGGATGGAAAATGGTATTCCATTTAAACGGAAGTCAAAAGAAAGCTGGAGTAGCAATACTCATATCAGACAAATTAGACCTTAAAGTAAAAAATATTATCAAAGACAAGGAAGGACACTATATAATGATCAAGGGATCAATCCAAGAAGATGTAACAATTGTAAATATCTCTGCACCCAACATAGGAGCACCTCAATACATAAGGCAAATGCTAAAAGCCATAAAAGGGGAACTCAACAGTAATGCAATAATAGTAGGGGACTTCAACACCTCACTTACACCAATGGACAGATCATCCAAACTGAAAATAAATAAGGAAACACAAGCTTTAAAAGAGACATTTGACCATCTTGACTTAATAAATATTTATAAAACATTCTATCCAAAAACAACAGAATACACTTTCTTCTCAAGTGCACCCAGAACATTCTACACGATAGATCACATCTTGAAGCATAAATCAAGGCTCAGTAAATTCAAGAAAACTGAAATCTTATCAAGCATCTTCTCTGATCACAATGCCATGAAACTAGATATCAATTACAGGAAAAAAACTGTAAAAGATACAAACACATGGAGGGTAAACTATATGCTATTAAACAATCAAGGAGTCAATGCAGAAATCAAAGACGAAATCAAAAAAACCTAAAAAAAAAATGACAATGGAAACATGACAACCCAAAACTTATGACACACAGCAAAAGCAGTTATGAGATGGAAGTTTATAGCAATACAGCCCTACTTCAAGAAACAAGAAAAATCCCAAATAAACAATCTAACCTTACACCTAAAACAAGTAGAGAAAGAAGAAGAAGAACAACAACAAAAAAGTGAGCAGAAGGAAAGAAATCATAAAGATCAGATGAGAAATAAATGAAAAAGAAATGAAGGAAACAGTAGCAAATATCAATAAACCTAAAAGCTGGTTCTTCAAAAAGATAAATAAAATTGATAAACCATTAGCCAGACTCATCAGGAAAAAAAGGGAGAAGATGCACATCAACAGAATTAGAAATGAAAAAGGAGAAGTAACAACCAACACCACAGAAATACAAAAGATCACAAGAGACTGCTACAAGGAACTGTATGCCAAAAAATTGGATAACCTGGTAGAAATGGATAAATTCTTAGAAAGTACAATCTTCCAAGATTGAACCAGGAAGAAATAGAAAATATGAACAGACCAATCACAAGCACTGAAATTGAGACTGTGATTAAAAATCTCTCAGTAAACAAAAGCTCAGGGCCAGATGGCTTCACAGGCGATTTTCTGTCAAACACTTAGAGAAGAGGTAACACCTATCCTTCTCAAACTTCCAAAATACAGCAGAAGGAGGAACACTCCCAAACTCATTCTTAGAGGTCACCATCAACCTGATACCAAAACCAGAAAAAGATATCACACAAAAAAGAAAATTACAGGCCAATATCATTATGAATATAGATGCAAAAATCCTCAACAAAATACTAGCTAACAGAATGCAACAGCACATTAAAAAGATCATACACCATGATCAAGTGGGGTTTATCCCTGGAATGCAAGGATCCTTCAATATATGCAAATAAATCAATGTGATACACCGTATTAACAAATTGAAGGATAAAAACGATATGATCATCTTAATAGATACAGAAAAAGGTTATGACAAAATCCAACATCCATTTGTGATAAAAACTCTGCAGAAAGTGGGCATAGAAGGAAGTTACCTCAACAAAATAAAAACGATATGTGGCAAACAAATAGCCAACATAATTCTAAATGGTGAAAACCTGAAAGAATTCCTTCTAAGAACAGAAACAACACAAGGGTGCCCACTCTCACCACTATTATTCAACATAGTTTTCAAAGTTTTAGCTGCAGCACCAGAGAAGAAAATGAAATAAAAGCAATTCAAATTGGGAAAGAAGAAGTAAAATTGTCACTCTCTGCACATGACATGGTATTATGCATAGAAAACCCTAAATATGATACCAGAAAACTGCTAACACTAATTGATGAATTTAATAAAGTAGCAGGATACAAAATTAAAGCACAAAAAACTCTTGCATTCCTATACACTAACAATGAAAGAGCAGAAGGAGTAATTAAGGAAACACTCCCATTTACCATTGCAATGAAAAGAATAAAATATCTAGGAATAAACCTGTCTAAGGAGGCAAAATACCTCTCCATTGAAATCTGTAAGACACTGATGAAATAAATCAAAGATGATACAAAGAGATGGAGAGATATACCATGTTCTTGGATTGGAAAAAACAATATTGTGAAAATGATTGTACTACCCAAAGCAATTTACAGATTCCGTGCAATCTCTATCAAATTACCAACAGCATTTTTCACAGAACTTGAACAAGAAATCCTACGATTTGTATGGAAACACAAAAGACCCCGAATAACCAAAGCAAACTTGAGAAGGAAAGACGGAGTTGGTAGAATCAGGCTTCCTGACTTCAAGCTATATTACAAGGCTACAGTGATCAAGACAGTATGGTACTGGCACAAAAACAGAAATATAGATCTATGGAACACAACAGAGAGCCCAGAGTTAAACCTATGCACATATGGGTACCTTTTCTTTGGCAAAGGAGGCAAGCATATACAATGGAAAAAAGAGAGCCTCTTTAGTAAGTGTTGCTGGGAAAATTGGACAGCTACATGTAAAAGAATGAAAGTAGAATACTTTCTAACACCATACACAAAAATAATCTCAAAATGGATTAAAGACCTAAATGTAAGGCCAGACACTATAAAACACTTAGAGGAAAATATAGGCAGAACACTCTGACATAAACCAAAGCAAGATTCTTTTTGACCCACCTCCCAGAATAATGGAAATAAAATTAAGAATAAACAAATGGGACCAAATGAAACTTAAAAGCTTTTGCACAGCAAAAGAAACCATAAACAAGACCAGAAGACAATCCTCAGAATGGGAGAAAATATTTGCCAACAAGGCAACTGACAAAAGATTAGTCTCCAAAGTATACAAACAGCACATGCAGCTTTATACCAAAAAAGCAAATAACCCAATCGAAAAATGGGTGGAAGATCTAAATAGACATTTCTCCAAGGAAGACGTGCAGATGGCTAACAAACAAATGCAAAGATGCTCAGCATCACTAATCATTAGAAAAATGCAAGTCAAAGCCACGATGAACTATCATCTCACTCCAGGCATATTGGCCATCATCCAAAAATCTAGAAAGAATAAATGCTGGGGAGGGGGCGGAGAAAATGGAACCCTCCTGCACTTTTGGTGGGAATGTAAATTGGTACAGCCACTATGGAAAACAGTTTGGAGGTTCCTTAAAAAACTAAAAATGGAACTACCATATGACCCAGTAATGCCAGTCTTGGACATATATCCTGAGAAAACCATAATCCAAAAGAAACATATATCACAATGTTCATTGCAGCACTATTTACAATAGCCAGGACATGGAAGCCACCTAAATACCCATCAGCAGATGAATGGATAAAGAAGAGTTGACACACATATACAATGAAATACTACTCAGCCATAAAAAGGAATGAAACTGAGTTATTTGCAGTGAGGTGGATGGACCCAGATTTTGTCATACAGATCGAAGTAAGCCATAAAGAAAAAACAAATATGTATGCTAACCCATATATATGGAATCTAAGAAAATGGTACTGATGAACCCAGTGAAAGAGCAAGAATAAAGATGCAGATGTAGAGAACAGACTTGGAGACATGGGCTGGTGGGGTGGAAAAGTGGAAGCTGTGATGAAGTGAGAGAGTAGTGTTGGCATATATATACTGCCAAATGTAAAATAGAGAGCTAGTGGGAACCTGCTGCATAATGTAAGGAGATAAACTCGATGATGGGTGATGACTTAGAGGGCCAGGATAGGGAGGAAGTCATGGGAGAGAAGGAATATGGAGATATATGTATAAATACAGCTGATTCACTTTGGTGTACCTTGAAAACTGGCACAACAGTGTAAAGAAATTATATTCCAATAAAGAGCTTAAAAAAAAAAAGGAATACATCAGAGAAAAAAGGGAAATTTAACAAAATATCTTGAAACAAAGGAAAATGGAAACACAATGTATCAAAACTTATGGTAGGCAGTAAAAGCAACCCTAAGAGGAAAGTATACAGCAAGAAACAGATACATAAGGTGAAAAGAAGGATCTCAAATAAACAATTTTACACATAAAGGAACTAGAAAAAGAACAAGCTATGTTCAAAGTTAGCTAAATAAAATAATGTTAAAAAATAAATGAAATAGAAACTAGAAATATAATAGAAAAGATGATAAAAATAAGAGTTGGCTTTTGAAAAGATAACATTTGCAAAACTTTAGCTACATTAACTAAGAAAAATAGAGAATGGTGACTCAAATTAATAAAATTATAATGAAATAGAAGGCATTACTGTTGATACCACAGAAATAAAGATCAGAAGAGACTACTATGAACAATAATACACCAACAAATTAGATAGTTTAGAAGAAATGAATAAATGTGTAAAAATACAAAACTTCCCAAAACTGAATCATAAAGAAATAGAAAATCTGAACAGACCAATATTGAGCGAGAAGATTAAAACAGTAATCAAAAACTTTCCAACATAGAAAAGCCTATGACCAAATGGTTTCACTGGTAAATTCTGCCTAATATTTAAGAGAAATTACTACCAATTTGTTTAAAAATTTTCCAAAAAATTAGAGGAGGGAACATTTCCAAACTCATTTTACAAGGCTAGCATTACTCTGATCCCAAAGAGAGATAAAGACACTTCAAGAAAAGAAACTACAGGCTGATATCCTTAATGAATACAGATGCAAAAATTCTCAACAAAATACTAGCAAAACAGATTCAACAGCACATGACACACCATGATCAATTAAGATTTATCCTTGGGACAGAATGATGGCTCAACATACACAAATCAATAAATCAACATAAACAAATCAATATCACATTAATAGAATAAAAGATAAAATTCATATGATCATCTCAAGAGATGCAGAAAAGCAATTGACAAAATTCAACATACATTTATGATAAAAACCCTCAACAGACTGAGTATAGAAAGAATGTACCTCAACAAAATAAAGATCATATGTGACAAGACTCAGCTAACTTCATACTTAATGATAAAAGGTTGAACACTTTGCCTCTAAGGTGAGGAATAAAACATGGGTGACCACTCATCACTCCTATTTGAAGTAGGTTTAGAAATACTATCCAGAGCAATCAGGAAATAAAAAGATTTAAAGGCATCTGAATCAAAGAGGAAGAAGTAAAGTTGCTTCTATTTGCAGATAACATGATATTACATGTAGAAAAGCCTAAAGACTCCACCAAAAAACACTAGGAACTAATGATGAATTAAGTACAGTTGCAGGATACAAACAACATACAAAAATCAGTTTCATTTCTATACACTAACAATGAATTATTTGAAAATGAAATAAACAATTCAGTTTAGTATAGCATCAGAAAAAAATACTTAAGAATAAATTTACCCAAGGAGATGAAAGATCTGTACACTGGAAACTAAGATATTGATGAAAAAAAATCAAAGACACAAATAAATGGAAACACATCCTTTGTTATTTTATTGACCATGAAAGACCCTAAATAGCTAAAGCAATTCTGAGAAAGAACAAAGCTGGAGGCATCACACTTGTTGATTTCAAACTATATTACAAAGCCATAGTAACAAAAACAGCATGGTATTGGCATAAAAACAGACACATAGATCAATGAAACAGAATAGCGAGACCAGAAATAAACACCTGCATATATGGTCTACTAATCATTTACAGGGTCACTAAGAACATACAAGGAGGAAAAGATTGTCTCTTCAACAAATAGTGCTGGGAAAACTAGACATCCATATGCAAAAAAAAAAAAAGGAATTAAACCCTCATCTTATGCAACACAAAAAAAATTTCTCAAAATGGATTAAAGACAGATGTAATATCTGAAACCATAAAACTTCTGGAAGAAAACAGGACAAAGCTCCTTGACATTGGTCTTGGCACTGGTTTTTTGGATAAGATGCCTAAAGCACAAGCAAACAAGTGAGACCTCATCAAACCAAAAAGTTTTTCACAGCAAAAAAAGACCAACAAAACCAAAGGCAGCATACAAAATTGGAGAAAATATTTACAGATCATATATCAATAAGGGGTTAACATCCAAAATACATAAGGCACTCACACAACTTAATAGGAAAAAAATGCAAATATAAATGAGCAAATATCTTGAATACATATTTTTCCAAGGAAGATATTGAAATGGACAACAGGTACATGAAATGTGCTCAATATTCCTAATCATCAGGGAAACGCAAATCAAAATCACAATGTACTACCACCTCACATCTATTAGAATGGCTATTATCAAAAGGGCAAATGACAACAAGTTCTGGTGAGAATGTGGAGAAAAGGGAATCCTTGTGTACTATTGGTAGGAGTGTAAATTGGTGCAATGTGTAAAACAGTATGGAAGTTCCTTTGAAAATTAAAAATAAAACTACCTTAAGATTCAGCAAATCTCACTTCTGGGTACATATCTGAAGGAAATAAAATTACTAACTCTAAGAGATATCTGCACTCCTATGTTCTTTGCAGCATTATTTACAATATCCGAGACATGGAAACAACCTAAATGTCTATGGATAAATGGGTAAAGAAAATGTGGTATATATGGAATATTATTCCATAATGTAATATTATTCAGCCATAAAATATGGAAGGAAACTTGTTTTCAACAACATGGATGGACCTTGAAGACATTATTCTAAGTGAAATAATTCAGACATGGAAACACTGTATGATCTCACATATACTAAATCTAAAAAGAACTTATAGAAACAAAGAGTAGATTGGTGGTTTCCAGAGGAGGAAGGTGGGGAATGGGGAAATGGTTGAAGGTGGTCAGAAGTTATTTACAAACCTCCAGTTAGATAAGTTCCTGGGATGTAATGGACAGCATGTTGTCTATATTTAACAATACAGTATTGTAAATTTGAGAATTGCTAATATAGTAAAACTTAGGTGTCCTCATCACAAGAAAAAAAAATTGTAACAAATGTGAGTTGATGGATGTTAACTAAATTTACCATGGTAATTAATTTGCAACATATACATGTATAGAATCATTATGTTGTACACCTTAAACTTATAAAATGTCTGTCCATAATATCTATTAAAACTGGAAAAATTAAAATATAAAATAATTACAACTGGCAGAACTTTTCCCAGAATAGGTGTATCATTTTATATTCCCAACAAGAATGTCAGTTGCTTTATACCCTTTGCTAACATCTTATTCTGTCAGTCTTTTTAATATTAGCTATTCTACTGAGTGTGTAGTAGCATTATATTGTGGTTTTGTTTTTCATTTTTCTGATAATTACCGATGGAGAGGATTTTTTCATACACTTATGATCATTCATATATGTTCCTTTGTGATGTATCGGCTCAGATATTTTGCCCATTTTAATTGGCTTTTTTATAATTGAGTTGGAGGATTTTTTGATATATTCTGGATTCCAGTCCTTTTTTGGGTATATGTTTTGCAAATATTTCTCCTAGTCTGTGGTTGGTTATTTATTTTCTTACTCATGTCTTTTAATAAGCAGTTTTAAAGTTAGACAAAGTCTATTATTTTTTTTTCAGATCAATGCCACTATTGGTCACAAGGGAGGGGTAGGCATCAACAGGAAGGAAAATGTTACTAGCAGGGACAGGAAGTACCAGCAGTGATGAGGCAATTTGGTGCCAATTTGAGGAATAATATCACCCAAAATCACAAGTTCAAATATTCAGTCATAATTCCAGAAATAAAAGAGCAGAGGAGAGAGTGTTGCAGAGGCTCAAGTCCTTTAATGGTCATAATGGAAAGACTGAAAAAAAACCTTATTACATAATTATCTCTTTGCAGCTTGTTTCATCTTATGTAAATAATTATTATATCATATGGAGATTCTCTACTTTTGTTTAGTAACTTTTCAGAGGTAGGCAGCCAATTTTAAGTACTGATTTTTGTTACTTATCAGCATGACACACAGATGATAACTAATGAGTTAAGTTTTTCTGCTTGTTGAATGAAAGTGCTATAGTCAGTTGAGGTACACCCAATCCTACTTATTATGAACTGATGTCACAGAAGAGAAACAATAAATTAAGTCCATAAATACAGTAATAATACCATATTTCTCTGTTGTGTGTTCATGTACACAGTGCTCAGAATACTGTATGGACATAAACTTGAAAAAGAAATTGTTTCCTCAGTTGTAGAAAAGCTTTTAAGAATCCTGAAACACTTACAAGTGATCCACGACTCAAACCATTTTCTTAATCATTCTCTGAACTATTTGTCATTTTTATTCCTATCATCAGTTTACACTGGTGTTCTCCAAAGGTTACATAATCCATGATGTCACAACAGATTGCCTGCAGAAGCATTTTGAGAACTCAGCTATCTTTTATTAAGCTAAATGTGAAGGAAATTTGCAAATATGTAAAACAACGATGCTTTTCTTAGTAATTTTTTTCATTTTGGGCTATAATTACTTTTATTAAAAATGTTATTCATCTACCATGTAATGAATGTATTATTGCCATTTTTAATGGCTTAATACACAATTTTTTTTAAAAAATCACATCAATTTTAAACAAAAGCTTTTTGGGGTCCTTAATAACTTTTTTAATGTAAAGGAATCCTGAGACTAAAAGTTTGAGAACTGCTGGACTACATCATCTTATAAATCCTGTTTAGGTAAAATATTTTATGATGACTGACTTAAACAGAACAGAATTCAGCATTAGATCCGTAAATATAACAATATTCCAATGATGGATTTTTCTGCTTTGCCTGCTAATTTTCAAAATGCTCAAAAACACTGTATAAAGAAGGTCTTCATTTCTTCATCTACAGGAAACTAACTACACTAATGCCCTTTTAAATCCCCTCTACTTACTCTACATTTCCAATTCTCCCTGGCTAAGTTTCTTTTCTCCCTCTTCTTCTAACCTGTATATTTGATTGATCCTTATTTGATATTTAAAGGCTGCATATCAGATTAATTAAAATGTAAGATTCTATAGGAAAATTCTCTTTCTTAAAAAAAAAAGGATAAATTTAGGAAAGGGACCTCTTCTGTACTTTGTTCATCTTTAAAAGCTGGTCAGAATTTGCATATTTGTATTTGAATTGTCAGGTACATATTCTCCAAGAAGAAAGTTACTATCTGGAAGAATATGAGTAAAAGAACACATTTTATTTCCTTTACACTAAGTACATACATATTTTATTATATAATATTGGCAATTCTCTGATTTGATAAATAAAATAAGTATGTATTGTCTGTGACTTTATATATATTAAGCACATAGTATTGATTTTGGTTGCATATCTTACTTCAACATTTGAGAAATGTCCTGAGATGTATCTATGAGTACACAGTGCTTTATAAGGGTGTCAAATGAAAATGCATGTATGTAAATTCTCAGAGACAGTCCTGCTGGTTTCTTTAACTATGGTGGCTCTTCTCAAGTTTTATGTTTTCCAACAATGCTTCTATTTTAGCCAAAATGATAACCTAATTAAAATAGTAAAGATTTAGGAATACGAACATACCTCATGGATATTGTGGGTTCAGTCCCAAACCACTGCAATAAAGCAAATATCACAATAAAGCAAGGCACACAACATTTTTGGCTTCCCAGTGCATATAAACATTATGTTTACACTATACTGTAGTCTACTGAGTGTGCAATAGCATTATGTCTAAAAAACAATGTACATACCCTAATTAAAACTTACTTTATTGCTAAAAATGGTAACCATCATCTGAGCTTTTAGCAAGTCATTTAATCTTTTTGCTGGTGGACGGTCTTACCTTAATGTTGGTGGCTGCTGACAGATCAGGGTGGTGGTTGTTGAAGTCTTGGGTGTCTGTGGCAATTTCTTAAAATAGGAAAATAAAGGTTGATACATTGATGGACTCTTCCTTTCATGAACAATTTCTCTATAGCTTGCAATGCTGTTTGATAGCATTTTAACCACAGAAAAACTTGTTTCAAAATTGGAATCAATCCTCTCAAACTCTGCTCCTGCTTTATCAACTAAGTATATGTAATATTCTAAATCCTTTGTCATTTCAACAATCTTCACATTATCTTTACCAGAAGTAAATTCCATCTCAAGAAACCACTTTTGTTGCTCATTCATAAGAAACACCTTCTCATCCACTAAAGTTTTATCATGAGATTGTAGCAAATCAGTGACATCAGCCTCCACTTCTTTTTTAAAAATTATTTATTTATTTTATTATTATTTGTGGCATGTGGGATTTTCCTGGAGCAGGGCTCAAACCTGGGTTCCCTGCATTGGCAGGCGGATTCTTAACCACTGCACCACCTAGGAAGTCCCAGCTTCCAATTCCTTTTACACCTATTTGATATACTTTTATTTGCCTAATTGTAAAGCTCTGGGTGCAAACATAGCAACAGTAATAGTGCTTTACTTCTAACTTCTAATTGTCTGTAAACCAATAATACATGCTTTTATTGACTGCTTCTCCTAGAGCATACTTAGAATTCCAAAGCATTCCATTCCTCTTATCACACTACCACCTGCAGCTCCTTTCCTACTCTTATCAGTGAAGTCAATCTTATTCTCATGTGCATGATTGTAGTTTCATTTTTATACGGACCTGCTTCCACATCATATCCCTAAGATGCTATGTGAATTATGTTATTTTCTTTCCCACCTGGGTTACCAGCCATGAAACTATTAAGTGCATTCTGTTCCTTTTCTCTTCCTCATATAGGGTTGTCAAAGTTTTTTTTTTTTTTTTTTTTAATGCTATGTATTAAGTCATACAGGGATAATTGAAATATGTCTATATATGCTTCATTCAAACCCTATCCATAGTTGGCTGAGTGAATATCAAGAAGCATTAAGGGTACTATCAGTGGTAGTCCAAAATCACCAGATGCCATTAGAAAAGCTGAATTCTAGTCCAGAATGACATCTATCATTTTTTGCTTTGGACAAGTCTCCTAACCTCTCTGATTCTCACTTTACTTAACTAAAGAATGAGTCTTAGAGACTACAAATCCCTCACAGGACATTTGCCAATGCATGTGTATACATAGATATATATACTTATTAATTTAATAGTTGTTGATTTCTTCTCCTACCCACCCCCTCCCCAACTTAAGACAGAACTTGCAACAAGTAGAGTTGTAAGGAATTCACACATAGTTTGAGATAGAATTAAAGTGATGGTATCTAGGAAGCCAATCACAAGAAACCTAAAATAAAGGTAAGAAGTATCCTTGTGTTTTCACTAATCTCAGAGGTTGTGAAACAGTACTAGAATGCTAACAACCACACATTTTCTAAGAATGTGGGAAAAAATAATAAGGCAGTCTCCCTTAGGCACTTTGAATACTTGGTAACATAGTATTTGGAGATGACAAAAGATTGTACTTATTTTCATTGAGCTACCTTTCTGATTTTTAGAGACTTGTAAGATTGTAAAAATGTAATTTCCTTCTCTAGCAGATTATCAAAATCAGTAAAAATGCATAGTTCTCAGATAACAAGATGTTACCTCATATGCAAGAATCAGTCCTCTGTTATTTCAAACCTGAAATTTTTTCTATTTGAATCTATTTTTTAATGGAATTTTTCATGCTGAAAATCATTTCTTTCTATTCAAAAAGCATTGTGTCATATTAGGTACTTAGCATGGTAACTAATTAAAAAATATTCAGTGAGGAACTCTGTGAAATATCTTTATTAATGATATTAAATCTATATAACAAATTTCAAACTCTGTACTTAACTAGATGGTATTCTCCTTTGCTGATTCATCAGAGCCCAGACTTAATAAGTAACAGGGAGTGGGAATTATAGTAATTATAATTATAATTGCAGTGAGAAAATTACTTTATTTCTCCATTTCACTCTGAAGGTAGTAAATTAATCTGTCTGAAAGTTTAACTTAGTTCAAATACTTGGTATATGATCAATTAAAACCAAATTTATTTATTTTATGAAAATACAAGATTGGAGGATGGCCACTCTAGTGTCCTTGACCACTTATTAAATCAAATGAATTGCATGATACACTCAGTTTTGTGAGAAATAATTGTTTAGATGAAACAGCCCAAGACTTGACTGAACAATGTTAAATCATTTATTCATCACAATAGTCATTAATTGAGAGAACAATGGACTGGGAATCAAGAAGTCAAGGTTCAAGTCCCCAGTGTTGCCATTTAAGAGCTGTAGAATCCTGGACAATGTACTTAATCTCTGTGTACCTCAGTTACCTCATCTATAAAATAATATATTCAACTAAATGCCTTCAGTCTTAGTCTGTTCAAGCTTCTATAACAAAATGTCAAAGACTGGGAAACATAAAAACAACAGAAATTTATTTCTCACACTTTTAGAGGCTGGGAAATCAAAACTGAAGGTGATAAAATCATGATTGCATTCTGGTGAGGGCCCTCTTCCTGGTTCACAACCAGGACCTTCCTACTGTGTCCTCACATGGTGGAAGGGACAGGGATCTCTCTGAAGCCTCTTTTATAAAGGCACTAATCATGAGGGCAGCCCTTATGACCTAATCACTTCCCTCACCTCCTAAAGTTATCTCACTAGGTATTACTTCTCCATTGCACTCTGAAGGTAGTGAATTAATCTGTCTGAAATTTTAACTTAGTTCAGATACTTGGTATATGACAATATGTTAAATATATTTCAAGAAATAAGAAAAAAATTAAAAAACACAAAAGGGAGAAATAGGAAAGAGTATAGGGATAATGAGTCCCGAGTAAATCCAAAACCTTAAGACCCACTGGGGTTGTGGTCTTGTAAGCAGATAGGGTAGGTGGTCTCCAGAGGATAAGAACCAGACATAACTTTCTTAACATAAGAGAAGCCACTTTATGCCTAAGCCATTTTGCGATCTAAGCATAGCCACAATGCTTGCAGAAGAATAGGTCTCAGTAGTTAATAATTTTAAGGGAATAAAAGAAGGTAAAAACAGCTATTACCAGGCTAGGGAGACAAAACATAACCATATAGAGATGATATATCAGTTGTAAAGGCTTGCAATTCTGTTTCAATGGTAAATATTAGCCTGAAGCACATTCTTGAGCTGTTTTGCAGAATTCAACCCCCCCTCGAGCACTTGACCACCAGATTAACTAGAAAATGAGGAATAATGATGCTGGCCTTTTCTGACCCTTGTGACTTCAATCAACTAGAGCCTGGACACTGTCAACCTTTGCCTCAGTTCTGTGCTGAGTTTTCCTTTGGTTAAGCCCCTCCATGAATATGCATACACTCAGCTTAAAATTTCCCCAATTATCTTGTTCAGGGAGACACTGCTTTGGGAAATATCCATAGTGTTCTCCTTACTTGCTGCAAGTAATAAATCCTTCTTTCTTCCACTCTTTGGTGGTGTCTTTTGGTTCAACACCCACCAAGAGGCAAACCCAGTTTTTAGATAACAGTACCAACTTCCAGATACTCTGAGGTGGTGGTTGGGCCTGCAAGTTTTGCTGGGTGCACATACTAGTTAGGGGTTGTAGTCCTGTGCTTGTACCTCTTCCAGGCTGCAATTGCACAGGTGGCTCTACCAGTTTGGGGTCTCAGGTGTTGACATGCCTGCTTAGCTCTGGATCCTCTGGACATTGTCCTAGTGGGAGTTTTCTGGGGTAACCCTGTCCCTATAGTGGCCCTCTGCCAAGGTTGTGTGCCTGGATCCCTTTGGGCTCTATCCTTTGATATCTAAGATGAGATTGCCATACCCCTGGGCTTTGAAAGCTACACCTGGGATAATTGAGGAGCATGGAGCTAGAATTTATGGAGCAGAGGTCACAATGTGAGGTGGCACCTGGCAGAGACAGCCCATTCTTTGAAATCATTCTGCCCTGCAGGCCCTTGCACCCTGGACCTGTGGTAGAAGGGGTAGTCCCAAAGATCTCTGAAATGCCCTGGGGGACGTTTGTCCATTGTCTTGAACAATAGATCCTGGATTCTGTTTAGAAAGCCAATCAATCTCTGCATTTTCTTGATTAATAGCTCCTAATTTCCATTGAAACGATCAATCCATATCAATCTTATCAAATTTGGCATGCCCCTTGTGTTCTCTCTGAAAAAACTTTCTTATTTCTTTCAGTATGAATGTCAAGAATTTTCCAAATTTTTAAAGTCAACTTTCTTTTTGATTAAAAATTCCACCTTCAAATCATTTGTTTCTTCTCAAACTATACTATAAGCATTCAAGAGAAACCAGACCCCTCCTTTAACATTTTGCTTATAAATGTCTTCAGTCAAATATTCAATTTCATTGATCACAATTTCTACCTTCCACAACACACTAGGACATGAACACAATTCAGCCAAGCTCTTTGCCACTTTATAAGAGTTTCCAATAACATATTTTTAATTTTCATCTGTGACCTCATCAGAATGTCCTTTTCTACCCATATTTCTGTTGCATGAAGAGGGACCCCTTCCAGGGCCTAAGAGTGGGCTCTTGTTTAACACTCAGAAGTGAATTGTCTGAGGAGACACATGTGCTGACAAAGCAAGAGACTTCATTAGAAAGGGGTGTGTGGGCAGACAGCAGCAGGGTAAGGGAACCCAGAACAGCTCTGCCACATGGCTAGCAGTCTTGGGTTTTATGGTAATGAGGTTAGTTTCCAGGTTGTCTCTGGCCAATCATCCTGACCCAGGGTCCTTCTTGGTGGTG
Source organism: Hippopotamus amphibius kiboko (assembly GCF_030028045.1). Classification (NCBI taxonomy): domain Eukaryota; kingdom Metazoa; phylum Chordata; class Mammalia; order Artiodactyla; family Hippopotamidae; genus Hippopotamus; species Hippopotamus amphibius. Next base: position 68,564,821 of record NC_080203.1, on the reverse strand, counting down.
CATACATCACTAAGCTAAGATGGATTCCAGTGAAAAGGATTCTGGGAGATTGTTAGGACGTATGGACTAGTGTCTTCTCTCTCCTTTTGACCTTTCCCTGTTACTGAGTCCAAGCTTGCTCTGCTCGCCACATGACAGGCCAATAAATTGGAGACGAGGTGTTGAGGCAAGGAATATAACTTTATTTGGATAGCCAGCAGACTGAGAAGATGGCAGACTAATGTCTCCAAAACACCATCTTTTTGGAGTTTGAATGCCAGTTTCTTTTATAGAACAGAGAGGGGAAGGAGATAAGGAAGTAAAGTAAAAAGGCCATAAAATTTGAAATGTCCACTGGAATGGCCAGGCTCAGCAAGAGGATGTGTTAATTTCTTCTTTCTTGCTGCCATCCACAGGCAGACAGGGTCAGGATGTTTCCCTGAACAAAGGTACTTTGGTTTAACATTCACGCAGAGTGGCAGTGTTCCCCAAGGCAGGCCATTATGTATAGACAGTATCCTTTTAGTGAACAAAAACAGTGGAAAGCAAAGGTTAAAGTAAAAGAAACAGGTCCAATATGTATTTGGGTCTTCCTTGTTATATCCTGAATTCTTCTGGTTGGTGCTGGCTCATTAGTTCCTCATTCCTTACCAGAAACTCTTGTTGTAAGATAACTCATGAAAGTGGTTACTATGGTGCCTGGCCAGGGCAGGCAGTTTCAGTCAGTGGTTCCCCTAACATTTCCATCAACATTTGTTCACCACCATTTAGGTATTCTCTAAGAAGATTGAAGGTTTCTCTACAGCTATCTTCCTCTCCATTTGAGGCCTCACAAGAATTGCCCTTAACTGTCCTTCATGGCAATGCAGGCTTTTCCTAGCATGTACAGTCAGCCCTCTGTATCTGTAGGTTCCACAGTTGAGGATTCAGCCAATAGAGGATTGAAAATATTCTTTAAAAATTTCCAAAAAGCAAAATTTGAATTTGTCATGTGTCAACAACTATTTACCTTATATTAGGTATTATAAGTGATATAGAGATGATTTGAAGTATATGGGAGGATGTGCATAGGTTATATGCAAACACTATGCCACTTTATATATGGGACTTGAATATTTTTGGATTTTGGTATCTGCAGGGGGTCCTGGAATCAATCTCCTGCAGATATCAAGGAATGACTGTACCTCAAAATTCTTCCAGCCTCTGCCCATTACCCAGTTCCAAAGCCACTTCCACATTTTTAGGCATTTGTAACAGCAGCACCCCCCTTCTTGGTACCAATTTTCTGTCTTAGTCTGTTCAGGCTGCTATAACAAAATACCACAGACTGAGTAGCTTATAAACAATGGAAATTTATTTCTTACAGTTCTGGAGGCTGGGAAGCCCAAGATCAAGCTATTAGCATGGTTGCATTCTGGTGAGAACTGTAAACAAAAAATAGTACCCTCCATTCCAGTTATACAAGGCTCAAGTGATTAGTCACTGCGGTTGCCCACTGAGAGCATACCCTGAGGGGAATTAGAATGGAAGAAACGGGATGAAGCATTGTGTGATTTTAGATACATGGATCCCCTAGATAGTTAAGATGCATATCTAGGGAAGCATTTCAATGACCCCAGATTCTTGCATCTTCCCATACATAGAAAAGCACTAAAATTATTAACTGAGATATCTAATTCTTGTGACTAGCAGTAATATTTTAGCAAGGTGCATGCTGTACTACATGCATTTCCCAGCCAAAAAAATAAAACTAAATATACTAGCTTCTCCCCTACATCTTTGGAGTGGTTCCTCAGGACTATCTGAGAGACTTTCTCCCAGGCTATAGTATTCATTAAGTCCCCAAATACAACTGAAACTTAAAGCTCTCAGGTTGTGTTTTTTGTTTGTTTGTTTGTTTGTTTTTGGTTGACAACTTTGGAGACCACAAAACCGACATCTCACCTTTACCTGAACTCTAGGAGGACTCAGAGCCTTGGTACCAGCAAGGGTTCCTTATTCCTGTCCACCTCCTCAGTGAGTCTGGACAAATTTGGATAAGCCTCTCCTGGTCTTGGATCTGCTAATTATTGGTTAATGATTCTGAGCTTTATTTGGTGATAAATAAAAAGGCAACTGACTCCTCAGTTGAGGGACACTGAGGAGGATTTTCTCAGTTGAGAGACACTGGGAATATTTGCTCAAATAAAAGACATTGAATGGTTTGGACTAGGTGATTAGGTAGAAGGCTGGCTTAGTGTCTTTCCTCAGTTTGGCTACCTTAACACAATTTGTTGAAGTAAAAGTGGAGATTCCATATGATAGCTCTCTGCTCCAAAGAAAAGGGACACAACTCCTCCTAGCCAGTTATGGATTTTTCAGACAACTGAGAAATTTACAGAAGTGGTGGAAGTGAGTCTTCATACTGTGCAGGAGTTCCATAAGGAAACCTACTCATTAATTTAAAACATCTATTCAGGGATGTACAATATAAAAGTTGGCCACTCAGTGCTTTGAGCACTCATGGTAATTTTAGACTGTTGGAGAGGGAAGCTGAGACACATAAAAGAGCTGAAATGATTCTAGGGTGACACCTAGAGGAGTTAAGCTCACAAATAGCACACTAGGCTCACACACAAAATATGAGCATCTGTATTCCAACAAACAGACATTAAAATGGGGGATAGAGTTTCTCAAACAGAGAAGTGAGGGGCACTAGATAACCTCTGGCTAATGCCCCAGCCGGTTTTTTATATGAACAGAACTTATACTTGTAAGAACTTACTTAATTGGGAATTAAAAGAAGTCCTGTCCTGAAATGGCCAAGATAGGACTCTTTTGACATTCCAAAACTGTGTGTGTGTGTGTGTGTGTACATGCAGTTAGAGAAAGCCAGAAGAAGGTAAGAATTCTTACCATGTCAGTCAGTCTCCTGGATCTATGCCTGCAGGGTCTGTTGGGAACAAGAGCGGTAAGAGTTTCTCATCTTTTCTAAAATTAGATTGGTGGGAGAAAATATTTGTAAGGATAGCTCCTTGGACTCAGCAATTCTTGGTTTGAAATTTGGTAGAGTATTTTAGATTTGTTGATCCTTTTCCTCCCAGAAGTGATCATTGTTTTTCTTTGTATGTTTTTTGTGTCCTTTGCCATGAGGAGGAAGACCATTTGTCTGATTAGGTTTTCCTTTTGTCTTGTTATATATCCCAAGAACACAACTTATTGACCAGTGAGAATATTGTCTCTGGTCTCCATCATCTGCGGGGTGCACATACTGGCATGCATTTAGTGGTCAGTTGAATAGACTGAGATTCAAGGCTGATCATTCTTTGTCCGACAATGTCAGTTCTCTAGGGAGTTTGTCATAAGGGATCTCAGTCTATAAGAGGCCTTTTTCATCTCAACCTTTGCTGTTTCTGTTTGTACAATGAAGATCTTTACTTTCTTAGACTATCCTTAGGAGTGAACTTTCTGCATCTTGTGAAAGCTGCATCCTTTGCACTCTCTTGTGGGACACCACTTATGTCCTTGGTTAAGCCATAAAAAGGCTAATTGGTTTGAGTTGCTATTAAGATCCTACTTGTCAATGGCCAAACAATGGACCCTTTGAATTGGAAAATCTCCTAAGTCATTAAAACTTTAGAGAGTGCTCATCTTAAACAATTGTACATGTTTTAATTGGTATGCAAAAGCCCCAAAGGCTTCAAAATTCCAAAACAATTTCATTAAAGAATTTGTTGTAGAAAGCTAATGCAAGATTAAAGATGTAAAAGCTACCTAAAACAAAAGACAATAAGATTGACATAGCTCTTACTGCTCCACTCTAACCTCCTTTATCTGAGTGCCTATTCTAGTAGTCCTCTGTCTGGATTGCCTTTCCACACTGAAGAGACTATTAAACAGTTACCTTTAGAAACACACCACCTAAGGCTGGTCCTCTTCAGGTCAAAGGCCGAACTGAGGGCCATAATTAAAGAATTTCTTAAACTCAAAAGTTTTTACCAATGGATTTCCAAGATAAGAGGCTACTGGTCTGACTAAACTTGTGACCATATTTAATCTTTAGAGCTAGATAGGAATTCTTTTGGTCTTCTCCCTTAATCTAGATGTACCCAGAGGGAAAGAAAAACATTCTAACATAGGTGGATGGGTATGTCAGTCCTTTGATATCATTTAGGTGGTCACCCAGCTCTCTGGGGAATTAAAAACAGCTGTCCTTGATTTTATAAATCTAGTATTTACAGTACCAAAGATGTGTCTTAAGAAACAATTCAAAGCCCATCAATCCTTTTTACCACTCCCCAAACCTACCCAATTTATCTTAAGAGTCTTGAAAGTATTAAAAATAAATTCTGGTCTTAAGGGAAAAAAAGCCACCCTAGGAGGAACTTACTTTTCTCTCCCTATGATTTTGAGATGTAAATGTTCCACCTGGTCTTCCTCAGGAATGTTTCTCTAGGACATATTTTTAAATGCAAATTTCAGGAAAGTAACTCTTACCCAAAGAAAAAACAAAAGGGGGATAGGTCATTTGGAACTTGACTTGTTAAGAACAAATATAGATGTTAAATGTCTTTTCCATAAATATTAGTAAAAAAGGATTTAGCCATCTAAACAGGTGACCTTGATTTGTTTCATCTACCAGAAACCCAATTTGAATCCATCCTCTTTTGTAACTGATGGGTTTTGTATTATTGTACCTTATTCATGGATAAAATTTTGGAATGGAAACTACGGGGTCTCTGTTTGTGTATGTGTATTTGTGTGTGTGTGTATGTGTGTGCATGTGTGTGTGTGTTGTAGATGTGTGGTATTGCCAAAATTAATTTGTAAAAGAGCTCTATTTCATTGGCTTAAATAAAATTGAGTGCTTATATAAATTCTCAGAAATAAAAAGAAACTAAGATTAATTTCAACTTCATGTTATCTAGGAAATACCCAGTATTAAATTAATATTTGTTATTATTAGTTTAAATTTCTTGGTTTAATTAATACAAACAAGTCTTTAGTCATAAGCATTAAGTATAATACTTTTATTGTGCCTAGATTTACTAGAAGTTAAATAAGATCTTATATTTGTTGCAAAATTTGTCAGCAAGAAACATGACTTGATATGATGAAATGCTTATAAGTTTAAAATGTATTAAGAGACTTTAGGTGAACTCTTTAAGAGTAATTATATTTTGTGGTATGTCTACTAAAAATAGTTTCACCAAATCTTTCAGATAACTTGAATCTTTAGATTTGCTAAATTAAGTTAAATGAAAGTTTACTGAATACCTAGATAATTCTCAAATAAATAAGATGGTGAAACATTAATTACTGAACACAAGCTTCCTTTTACAGAGAAACAAAAGATATTCATGACTAAATATCTAAAGATATTTAATAAATATATTTGGTGCTACACTGAGACATTTTCTATAAGAAAGCATATTTAAAAATATATATATAAATATTATTTAGAAGCTTGCCAATCTGCAGAATGCTAATGTAAAAGACAGTTTATAATTTCTTACTTCTTAGTTTTTGTTAGAAATTAAGGCTTTTAAGAAATGAGAATTGTAATTAAAATATGTAATTAAAACCACTAAAGTAAATAAGGAAACACGTGCATGTAAGGAAAAGAAGGTGTAAGGAATGGAAACACAGTTACATAAGGGAAGATAAAGTAATTTTGTCCTAAAGAAAGGTTAAAAAGAGGGAGAGGGAAAAAGGGAAAACATAAAGACCAAATCTAAAGGTTAAAAAAAGTGACTTATAGAAGGTTTTTGGATAAGAAACCATGAGAAAAAAGTTCTCTACGTGATCAGGACTGGCTAAGATTAGAACAAATTTGAGTAAAGGAATTTTAATATTAAAGGTAAGATGGTGCAAAACTTGAATTTAGTTTTCTCTGTTAAGAGAAAAAAGTTTTAATGGAATATTGATATGCTTTTGACAACAGATTGTAAAATTTATTTACCTTTTAAGTTATCTGTTGTAACTTTCTGTATTTGCCTTTAAAATCTTTTTTGTCACTTTACTTGGGTGGATAACTAAGTATTGTTTCACAGTGAACTATGATCTTATTTGACCACCATTTTTAAACTTTGATATCTTTGATTATCATCCCAAATCAAATTCTAAGTGAAGCTCTTTTGACCTCTACCTAATTTGGGGATACTACAGAGGGCCCTGGAAACAACTCAAAGAGAGATACTAAAGTAATTAGGCTTAACTGATATGTTAAATTACATGGGAAACATTGTTAAATGAATGATGATAAACCTTCTTAGGTTATGTTGTATGGATAAAAGTCATTAACATAAATGTTTTAGAAATTATATGAAGTTTATGAAATTTAAATGTCCTGATATAATGTAATCTGTTATAATTCTAGTTATTATTTTAGTATTGTGTGTCATAAAAACTACCAAATTTCTTTGACAATTGCATTGTAATCAGATCTCTATTGGTATCTTTTTATCTTATTTTATTTATTTAATTGCCTGTGTTGGGTCTTCCTTGCTGCACACGGGCTTTCTTTAGTCATGGCGAGTGAGGGCTACTCTTCATTGTGGTACGCTGGCTTCTCATTGTGGTGACCTCTCTTGTTGCAGAGCACAGGCTCTAGGTATGTGGGCTTCAGTAGTTGCAGCATGTGGGCTCAACAGTTGTGGCTCACGGGCTCTAGAGCTCAGGTTCAATTGTTGTGGTGCACAGGCTTAGTTGCTCTGCAGCATGTGGTATCTTCCTGGGGCAGGGATTGAACCCATGTCCGCTGCATTGGCAGGCAGATTCTTACCCACTGTGCCACCTAGGAAGTCCCTTTAATGATAACTTTTTAAGTATTTTGTCATTTATAGACAGCTACAGACAGTTGTTTTACCTCTGATGCTTTTACAAAAATGCTTCAAGGAATTGTAAATGTAAAAATGTAATGTAAAAATGCTTTTACAAAAAAGAGTCAAGGAAAGACTTTTTGACAAGAACAGGTTTCTGATAACTTTCAGATCATACCACTGAACTGGGTAAGAAATTAAAGAATTTTAATGAAAAATCTAATGGTAAGTCCTCGGGATGGCTTTCCTGACCTTGTGAGGTGTTTTAAATTTTCAATCTGAGATTATTTATGAGAAGTTCCAGTACAACCAATTCAAAAGAGTCTATATGAACAATTACATTTATAAAAATTACCAGGCCAAGTTTATTAAAACCAGACACTTTGAAAACAAAATGGTCTTAATTTGGCTACATTTGGTAGAAATGAGGATAACTTTAGAGAGAAAAAACATTTACATTTCAGTGGATATTAAGATCTAGTGTTCTTAATTGTCTTTGAAATTTTTTATTTACTCCCTGATATTCACTTCCAAGATGGCTCCATGTTGCTATGTTACATTATTTTAAAGTTTAATTGAATTATTAAAAATACATTCCAAGTTTCTGAAGCTTATCTCAGTAATCTATTTTTGGATGAAGATCAGGTACCCCATGCCCTACAACCAAGAGATTATGCATACTGGAAAAGACATAATTTAAAAGGGTTTCTCCAACCCATATGGAAGGACCCTTATCAGGTACTCTTGACTAGCTCAAGCACAGCAAACATGAAGGAAATTGATTCTCGCATTCATATTCCCACTTAAAAGTGCCCCTGCATTGGACTGGTCTATAGAGAGGACTGATGACCTCAAAATAACCTTAAAACAATGGTCAAACAGAGGAGAAATTATACCAACCCTAGAACGAGAAGAAGACAACATCTGAAGTAGACAGCCATCCCAAGATTCCAGACCTAACCCATAAAATTATTTATAATATTTTTGATATATTGGACCTTTGCACATGAATCATTTTTTTTTCTATCGTGGGTACAACACTATGCAAATTTTAGAAATTAAATCTATTGTTGGCTTTATGGTCAATTACCTACATCCAGCACTTCTGGGTTCCCTTGGTGGGTTTCTACTCTCAAAGGCTCTAATTGAATGGTACTTAGGAATTTTGTTCTAGAAGAAATGTTACAGTTCTGTTCAGGCAACTATTGATATTACTAGATGTGACTCCCTTACCTGGCCAAACAATCATACTTTCTTTGACCATGACCATATATATGAATTTTCTTTAAAGATTACTCAAGCCAAAGAATAAAACTTCCTGACTAATAGGAGGGACTGTCTCTCAGTTATGGGATGGATTTGTATGGGTGAAACCATGCTATGGTCATTTAAGCCCCTCCCCATGTTGGGAACAATGAAATCATACTAAAGATAATCAGCCTATTAACACTAGAAAATTTGGGTGAGTGCCTTATGAACAATGCCAATATATCATTACCTTTTTAAAAAATCGGAGTATAGTTGATTTACAATATTGTATTAGTTTCAGGTGTAGAGCAAAGTGATTCAGTTTTATATAGATAGATAGAGTTTTTCAGATTATTTTCCATTATAGATTATTACAAGATATTGAATATAGTTCCCTGTGCTGCCCAGTAAATCTTTGTTGCTTACCTATCTCATGTATAATAGTTTGTATCTGTTAATCTCATACTCCTAATTTATACCCCCTTTCCTCTTTGGTAACCATAAATTTGTTTTCTTGTCTGTGAGTCTGTTTCTGTTTTGTGTGTAGATTCATTTGTATTATTTTTTAGATTCTACATATATGATATCATATAATATTTGTCTTCCTCTGTCTGACTTACTTCACTTGTATTATCTAGGTCCCTCCATGTTGCTGTAAATAGCAATATTTCATTCTTTTCTATGGCAGAGAAATATTCCATTGTATGATCTTCTTAAGCCTCTTAAGTCTGTTAATGGGCACTTGGATTATTTCTATGTATTGGCTATTGCAAATAGTGCTGCTATAAACATTGGAGTGCATGTATCTCTTCAAATTAGAGTTTCTGTCTTTTCTGGATATACACCTAAGAGTGGGATTGCTGAATCATATGGTAGTTCTATTTTTAGTTTTTTAAGGAATCTCCATATTGTTTTCCATAGTGGTTGCACCAATTTACATTCCCACTAAGAGTGTAGGAGTGTTCCCTTTTCTCCATACACTTTCCAGCATTTATTACTTGTAGGCTTTTTGATGATAGCCATTCTGATCAGTGTGAGGTGATACCTCACTGTGGTTTTGATTTTTGTTTAATAATTAGTGATGTTGAGCATCTTTTCAAGTTCTTGTTGAGCATCTGTATGTCTTCTTTGGAGAAATGTCTATTTAGGTCTTATGTTCATTTTTTTATTGTTTTTTTTTTTTTTTGATATTGTGTTGTGTGAGCTGTTTGTATATTTTGGATGTTAACTCCATGTTTGTTGCATTGTTTGTAAATATTTTCTCCATCACTGTAGGTTGTCATTTTGTTTTGTTTATGGTTTCCTTTGCTGTGCAAAAGCTTTTAAGTTTCCTTAGGTCTCATTTGTTTATTTTTGCTTTTTCTTCTATTGCCTTGGGAGATTGATCTGAGAAAATATTGTATGATTTATGCCTGAGAATGTTTTGCCTATGTTCTCCTCTAGGAGTTTTATGATGTCATGTCTTTTATTTAGGTGTTTAAACTGTTTTGGTTTATTTTTTTATATATGCTGTTCTAATTTCAATCATTTATATGTAGTTGCCCAGGTTTCCCAATGCCACTTGCTGAAGAGATTATCTTTTCTCCATGGTATATCATTACCTTTAAAGATAGGATTTGGTACAGAACAGACTGTGTCAGATGACTGGGGATATACTAGACACATCTAATGGAAGTTTTTGACTTAAATATTTACTTAAGACCTTATGAGTGCTACTAGCTATATTACTTATGTACTGTCTATTTTATAAGATTATTGTTTCTTACATTACCTGAAGTTCATACAAGTCTTTGACAAAAGTAATGATGGCTGAATGTATATATGATAAACATATATATGAATTATATATGATGGTGAACATATATAGTTCTATATATAATTAATTATAATAGTGCAATTCTAGATATGGTAGAATCAACAAGGGGAAAGTTTCTGAATAACAATAGACTGGTAAAAGAGATGATCCAGATATTTTTAAGTTATTAACTGGGCCTAATCCAGAAATAGCCCATTGAGTGGCCTATCAAATGACTCCTCATCTGACCTAGGAATGAGCTTTCCTAACGCCCTAGGACAAATTGGTCATGAAATGCCTCCCAAATTTTGGTCATATTTATGACAAACAGGGGGCACTGTAAACAAAAAAAGTTACCTGACATTTCAATTCTACAAGGATCATATCGTTAGCCACTGCAGTCACCCACCAATAGTGTACCCTGAAGGGAATTCAGGATGGAAAAAACAGGATGAAGCATTCTGTGCTTTTGGATATACAGGTCCCTAAATAACTAAGATGCATATCTAGGGAAGCGTTTCCATAGCTCCAGAATCTTGCATGTTCCCATACATGGAAAAGCACTAAAATCATTAATTGAGATATCTGATCTTCATTACTAGCCAGAACATTTTCCCAAGATGTATTCTTGACCACATGTATTTCCCAGCCAAAAATAATTCTCTATATACTGGCTCCTCCCTTACCTCTTTGAAGAAGTTCCTGAGAGCTATCTAATAGGCTTTCTCTCAGAATATGGTCTTCAGTGTGTCCCCAAGTAAAACTGAATCTTACAGCTCTCAAATCATGCATTTTTTTCAATCAACAGAGCTCTCTTTCTGGTTCATAGATAGGGCATTCTTGCTGTGTTCTCACATGGTGGAAGGGAAAGGGATTTCTCTGATGCCTCTTTAGACACTAATCCTACTTATAAGGGCTCCATTCTTATGAGCTAATTACCTTCCAAAGGCCGCATCTCCTAATATCATCATATTGGACATTAGGATTTCAACATATGAATTTTGGGAGGATGCAAACTTTCAGACCATAGCACACACCACTTTTTTATATAATTCTAAAACAATCTATCTCTAAATACAAAAATGAAATCAAGTAAATGTGTTCCTGAATTCCTGAAACTTTAAACACCTTTGGGTTGTGTATTCTCATGTTTATTTTACTCTCAAAGCTTTTTAAAATAGGATGCCATATTCAGTGAGTTCAAAATTAACGTGTAGTATGGGCAGTATGTAGTTAATGCTGCTCCCATACCTTCAAGCCTAGGAATAAATAACATCCCAAAGACAAGCATAAGCCACATTCTCTGTTTTTGCAAGTGACATGGACACTCTGTGTTGAGAACAGAGGCTCGTTCAACTATAAAGTGCCATTGGCGATTCTTTGCTCTGCCTTCTGGCCCTTCCCAGTGCAAGTCTCTTCCCAGCTGATCCCTGGGATTAGTCAGGTTGGAAGAGGCAGGACTACTTCTTTCCAAAGCCAAAATGAACAAGCCCATCAGGCCTTAGGGGCTTGCAGCAAATGATGCAAATGCCTTCAGGTTTGGCGGGAGGGCAGCTCAGGCTTCTCTGTCCCTCTGGTTCTTTGAAACCTGGGGAAAGCTGTGTTGTGTCATTCTACTTTCCTAGGGAAACTGCCCACCGTTCCAGCCAAGTTCTTATTTTTTAATCACCAAAGCTATATCTCCACTGGGCATCCCTGTATATGACTTAGTTCTGTACGTCTGGACTTAAAGGGTTAAGCTTACACTTTTTGCCTTTAGAATTACACGCCTCACACCACCCCTACAGAAAATAGCATGAGCCAATAAATGGACTCAAGCTTTTTCAAAAAAACAAACAAAAAAAAAACATGTAGAGTAAATGTGTAAGTACACATAATTTAATGAATATTTTGAAGTTTCAAACATAGTAAAGATTTTTTTCTTTTCTGTTTGGATACTTCAAAACCAATTGTCTCTAAAAGCTATTAAATTTTTCCAGTTTTACTGAGAAAAAATTTACAAACATTACTATATAATTTTAAGTCATATGGCATGTATTAATTTCAAATTTACTCACCAGTGAAAACAAACATACCCATCCATAACTGTGTCTTGTCAAACAAATGATTGAAAATATTTTAAAATCGAATTGCATTGTCTTTATGCAAATTTAAGCAAATGCATTGTATGTGTAAACAGTTGTAAAGAAGTAAGACTATTTGAGAATATTTAATACTGTGAACATGTATCTCATGGAAAACCTGTGGACTTTCAGAACACTTTTATGCTTTTAGTAAGAGTAATTTCAATCTTTACTGCTTTTCCACTTGTCTCCTGCATAACAATTTATCAAGTGTTTAAGCAAATGATGTAAAAAGGCAAAATAACGCTATTGCAGCTTTGTGGATGCACCATAGAATAAATAAATTCTGGTGTTAAAGTACATTATAATGAAGAGTTATCACATGAGTGTTTCAAAGCACATTACCTAAACTAGCATCAAATGTGGAAACTGAAATAAAATACACAGTACCTATACATTTTCACTTCAAAAAATAAAAAATGTAGGTATCAATCTAATAAAACATGTACAGGATCTGTATGCTGAAAAGTACAAAATACTAATGAAAGAAATCAAAGAAGATAAATGGAGAGGCATATTGTGTTTACAGATTGGAAGACTTAACATAGTAAAGATGTCAATTCTCCCCTATGTAATCTTTAGGTTTAGCATAATACCCATTAAAATCCCAGCAAATTTTGGTAGATGTTTAGAAGCTTATCCTAAAATTTATGCAAAAACACAAAGGAATTATAATAGCCAAAATAATTATGAAAAGTATAATAAAATGGGAATAATCACTGTATCTTATGTTAAGAATTATTTATATTGCTACAGCAATCAACAGAGTGTGATATTGGTGGAAGGGCAGACATATTGATCAACAGAACAAAATAGAGAACCAAGGACTAGAACTAAAAAGATATGTCCAGTTGATTTTTTTTTTTTTTTACAAAGGTGCAAAGCAATTTAATGTAGGACTGATTGTCTTTTCAACAAATGGTGATGGAATAATTGGACACCATAGGCAAAAAAAAAAAAAAAAAAGTACCTTGACTTCAGTCTCACATGTCATACAAAAATTAACCTAAAATGTATCACAGACAATTATAAAATGTAAAACTACAAAAGTTTTAGAAAAACTAGGACACATTTTTCAGGATCTAGGGCTATGTGGAGTTCTTAGACTAGGCATCAAATGGCTGATCCATAAAAGGTAAAATTGCTAAGTTGGACTTCATCAAACTTTATAATTTTGCTCTATGAAAGACTCTGTTAAGAGGGTGAAAAGATAAGCTACAGACTGGGAGAAAAACATTTGCAAACAATATATTCTTAAAAGTCCTCATATTTAAAACATATAAAGAACTATATAAAGACTCAAAAGATTTTAAAAAATCTAATTAGAAATGGGTAAGCCATGAAGAGACAGACAGATGCAAAATAAGCACATGAAAAGATGTTCAACGTCACTAGCTAGAAGAGAATTGTGAATTAAAACTACTATGAAATATCACTGAATGCATACCATGGTGGCTTTAAAACTATAGTGACAACACCAAATTGTTGGAAGGATGTGGACAAACTGGATAACACATACTTTGCTAGCGGGAATATAAAATGGTATAGCCACTCTGAAAAATAGTTTGCCAGTTTCTTAAAAAATTAAACATGCAACCACCATACAACCCAACAATCACACTTTTGAACATTTGTCCCAGAGATATAAAAGCCTATGTTCACACAAAAATATGTATATGAATATTCATAACAGCTTTGTTCATAATATACAAAAGATGGAAAAGTGTAAAATGTCTTACTTTTAAAATTTATATTCAATTTATTTAAACTAAACTAAAAGGAAAAATTTAGCCATTCCTCCCATCTCCCCCTCCATCACCCCCCCCAACCTAATAAAACTTCCCATTTGTTCTCTGTATCTATGAACTTGCTTTTTTTCAGATTTTTTTAAAATTTCACATTTAAGAGAGATCATATGGTATTTCTTTTTCTCTGTATAACTTATTTCACTTAGTATGATGTCCTCCTGGTTTATCCATATTGTTACAAATGGCAGGATTTCCTTTTTTTTCTATGACTGAATAATATTCCACTGTAGGTATGTGTGTGTGTATATGTGTGTGTATGTATATATATATATATATATATATATATATATATATATATATATATAATCACATCTTTTTTATCCATTCATCCATCAGTGGACACTTGGGTTGTTTCCATATTTTGGCTATTATAAATAATGCTGCAATGAACATGTAGGTGCATATATATTTTTGAATTAGTGTTTCAGATTTTTTCGGATAAACATCCAGTAGTAGAATTGCTGGATCATATGGTAATTCCATTTTGAACTTCTGGAGGAAGCTTCATCCTGTTTTTCATAGAGGCTGCACCAATTTATATTCCCACCAACAGTGTACTAGGGTTTTTCTTTCTGCATCCTCCCAAAACTTGGTTGTTTGTTTGTTGTCCTTTTGATAGTAGCCTTTCTGACAAACATGAGGTGATATCTCAAGGTTTTGATTTGCATTCCCCTGATGATTAGGGATGTTGAGCATCTTTTCATGTGTCTGTTGGCAATCTGTATATCTTCTTTGGAAAAAATGTCTATTCAGATCCTCTGACCATTTTTTAATTGGATTTATTTTTTTTTTGATATTGAGTTGAATGAGTTTTTAATATACTTTGCATATTAGCCTCATAAGATATCTCCATTGTAAATATTTTTGAACATTCAGTAAGTTGCCATTTCATTTCGTTGATAATTTCCTTTGCTTTGCAAAAGCTTTTTAGTTTGATGTAGCCCATCTATATTTGCTTTTGTTGCCCTTGCCAGAGGAAACAGATCTGAAAAAAAATACTAAGACTGATGTTAGAGTGTACTGCCTACATTTCCTTTTAGAAGTTTTATGGTTTCAGGCCTTACATTTGTCTTTAAGTAATATGATTACAAAAATCATTTATGTGGTCTTTGTGATTCCATACAAATTTTAGGATTATTTGTTCCAGATCTGTGAAATGTGCAGTTGGTATATTTATAGGGATTGAGCTAAATCTGTAGATTGCTTTCAGTATGAGCATTTTAACAATATTGATTCTTTCAATCCATGAATATGGTATATCTTTCATTTATTCGTGTTGTCTTCAGTTTCTTTCATCAATGTCTTATAGTTTTTGGCTACAGGTCTTTTAGTTCCTTAGTTAGATGTATTCTGAGGTATTTTATTCTTTTTGATGCAACTGTAAATGAAATTATTTTACTAATTTCTCTTTCTGATAGTTTGTTGTTAGTGTATAAAAACAACAGATTTTTGTATATTAATATTGCATCCTTTAACTTTACTGAATTATTAATTAATTATAAGGTGTTTTTTTTTTTTTTTCTGGAGTCTTTGGGGTTTTGTATATATAGTATCATGTCATTTGCCAATAGCAATACTTTTGCTTCTTCCTGTCCAAATTGGATGCATTTATCTCTTTCTCTTGTCTAATTACTGAGGCTACAACCTCCGATACTATTTTGAATAAAAGTGGCAAGAGTGGCCATCTTCGTCTTTTTGCTGATCTTAGAGGAAAAGCTTTTTGCTTTTCACCATTGAGTATTATGTTAGCTGTGGGTTTGTCATATATGGCTTTTGTAATGTTGAATTATGTTCCCTCTATATTCATTCTGCTGATTTTTTTTATCTTAAATGGATGTTGAGTTTTATCAAATGCTCTTTCTACATCAATTGAGATTATTACATTATTTTATTGAAATTGAAGTATAGTTGTGTCAGTTTCAGATGTGAAGCAAAGTGGTTCAGTTCTCTCTCTATATATATATTTTTTTCAGATTTTTTCCCTTGTAGGTTATTAAAAAATATTGAATATAGTTTTCTGTGCTATACAGTAGGTCCTTGTTGGTTTTCTATTTTATGTATAGTAATGTGTATCTGTTAATACCAAACTCCAAATTTATCTCTCTGCCCTTTCCCCTTTGGTAAGTGTTCTAATTTCATTCTTTTACATGTAGCTGTCAAATTTTCCCGACACCATTTACTGAAGAGGCTGCCTTTCTCCATTGTATATCCTTGCCTCCTTTGTCATAGATTAGTTGACCAGAGTTTATCTGTGGGCTTTCTATCCTGTTCCATTGATCTATAATTCTGTTTTTGTGTGAGTACCATACTGTCTTTATCACTGTAGCCTCGTAGTGTAGTTTGAAGTCAGGAAGCATGATCCCACCCACTCCATCTTTTCTTCTCAAAATTGCTTTGGCTATTAGGGGTCTTTTGCATTCCCATACAAATCGTAAAATTACTTGTTCTAGTTCTGTGAAAAATGCCATTGGTAATTTGATAGGGATTGCATTGAATCTGTAGATTGCCTTGGGTAGTACAGTCATTTTCACAGTGTTGATTCTTCCAGTCCAAGAACATGGTATCTCTCTCCATCTGTTTGTATCATCTTTCATTTCTTTCATCAGTGTCATATAGTTTTCAGAACACAGGTATTTTGCCTCCTTAGGTAGGTTTATTCCTAGGTATTTTATTCTTTTTGATGTGATGTTAAGTGGGATTGTTTCTTTAATTTCTCTTTCTGATTTTTCATTGTTAGAAAGGCAACAGATTTCTTTGTATTAATTTTGTATCCAGCAACTTTACCAAATTCATTGATTAGATCTAGCAGTTTTCTGGTAGTGTCTTTAGGATTTTCTATGTATAGTATTATGCCATCTGAAAAGAGTGACAGTTTTACTTCTTTTCCAATTTGGATACCTTTTATCTCTTTTTGTTCTCTGATTTCTGTGTTTAGGACTTCCAAAACTACATTGGACAAAAGTGGTGAGAGTGGACATTCTTGTCTTGTTCATGATCTTAGAGGAAATATTTTCACCTTTTCACCACTGAGTATGATGTTAACTGCGAGTTTGTCATATATGACCTTCATTATGTTAAGATGTATCCCCCATGCCCACTTTTTGGAAAGTTTTTTGTATCATAAATGAATGTTGAAGTTTATTAAATGCTTTATTTGCATCTATTAAGATGATCATATGGTTTCTACTTTTCAATTTGTTAATGTGCTATACACAGTGATTGAATTGTGGATATTGACAAATCCTTGCATAGCTGGGATAAATCCCACTTGATCATGTTGTGTGATCCTTTTACCGTATTGTTGAATTCAGTTTGCTAGTAATTTGTTGAGGATTTTTGCTTCTATGTTCATCAGTGATATTGGCCTGTAATTTTCTTCCTTTTTTTGTGTGGTATCTTTGGCTAGTTTTGGTATCAGGGTGATGGAGGCCTCATAAAATATGTTTGGAAGTGCTCCTTCCTCTGCATTTTTTTGGAATAGTTTCAGGATGATAGGTGTAAACTCTTCTCTAAATATTTGGTAGATGGCCTGTGAAGCCATCTGGTCCTGGACATTTGTTTTTTGGGAGTTTTATCTCAGGAAACAAGAAAAATCTCAAATAAACAACCTAACCTTACACCTAAAGTAACTAGAGGAAGAAGAACAAACAAAACCCAAAGTTAGTAGTTTGAAAGAAATCATAAACATCAGAGCTGAAATAAATGAAATAGAGAAGAAGAAAACAATAGAAAAGCTTAATGAAACTAAAAGCCAGTTCTTTAAAAAGATTAATAAAGTTGATAGACCTTTAACCACACTCATCAAGAAAAAAGGGAGAGAGCTCAAATCAACAAAATTAGAAATGAAAAAGAAGTTACAACCAACACCCCAGAAATACAGAGGACCAAAAGAGACTACTGCAAACAATTATATGCCAGCAAAATGGACAACATGAAAGAAATGGAAAAATTCTTAGAAAGGTACAACTTCCCAAGCTTGAACTAGGAAGAAATAGAAAATATAAACAGACCAATTACAAGTACTGAAATTGAATTTGTTATTGCAAACTTGATATAATTATCTCCCTAATATTAACTTTCTGAAATAGTGCACAGGAGATAATTTTTTTTTCATGTATGGAAGTGTTTTTATTTTACTCCCATACTTGATTGATAAATTGTCTAGATATAGAATTCTAGGTTGTAAATTAATAATTTTGAAGTCATGATTCATTGTTTTCCAGCTTCCAGTGTTGTTGTTGAGAAGTCCTTTGCCATTCTTATTCCTTCTCCTTTGTTTGTGAACTGATTTTTATGGGTGTGTGTGTATATACACACATGCACATGTGTTCATGCAAACAGGCATACATGCATGCATGTACCTGCACAAAGGATAGAAAGGGGAGAAAGAGAGAAGGAAGGGAGAGAGAATGAGAATTGTAAGCTTTTAAGATGTCCTTTTAATCCAAAATATTCTAAAATTTTCAGATGATGTCCTCTGACTTTTTTCTTTTTTAATTCATTATGATGGGCACTTGATAGATCATTTAAATCCAAAATTTTAGTCCTAAAAATGTTTTTGCATGGTCCCTTTGATAATTAATTTTCCATTTATTTTTTTTAATTTTGTAACAATCCCCAAGCTTAATAACATAAAGTAATTTTTTTTTCTGAAGTTTCTGTGAGTTTGCAGAGATCACCTGAGTAGCTTTCATTTGGAGTCTTTCATGTGGTTACAGTCAAATGGTAGTAGGGGTTGGAATCATCTGAAAATTTTACTGGTTGACTGTCCACGATGACCTCTTCATTTATGTGTCTGGCACCTCAGCTGAGATGGCTGAAATAGCGGAGTGTCAGTCAGTCATTTCCCTCCATACATGGATTTCCTCATAGCATGGTTACTCAGGGTAGTCAGGTCTCTCACAAGGAGCCTGGATTTCCCCAGAGCACACATTCCAAAGTGAGTATTCCAAGAATTAGGAAGCAAAAGCCACTCACCTCTTTAAATCAGTGGTTCTCAACTGGGGGTTATTTTGCCCCTACTCCAGGGGATATTTGGCTATGTCTGAAGATAGATTCAGTTGTCACAAGTGTAGGGGAAAGGGAGGGTGCATCTGACATCTGGCTAGTAGAGGCAAGTGATGCTGTTAAACAGCCTATGGTGTACAGGACAGCATCACACAGCAAAGAATTATTCAACCTCAAATGTCAATCATGCCTAGTTTGAGAAATTTCATCTTAAAGTTTAGGCTCAGAACTGGCACAGTATCACTTCTGCCACATTCTATTGGTTAAAGCAGCCATAGGCTAGAATTTTAGTCACTAGAGGTTTTGGCACAAAAGGGCTCTGAATTCAGTGATACCAGGTACAACTAAGGATTGAAAACATCATAGTGAATTAAACGAAAGTGCACACACTAATCAATGAGACTGTTATGTTTAATTTTATGTGTCAAATTGGAGAGTATTTTTGGATGAGCTTAATATTAAACCCATGAACTTTGAGTTAGCAGATTGCCCTCCATAATGTGTGGGCTTATTCTAATCAGCTGAAGGCCTGAGTAGAAAAAAGAAAATATTGTGCTCCTCGAGAAAAAGGGAATTATCTGACTGCCTTCATCTGCACCATTGGCTTTCCTGGTTTTCCAACCTGCTGGCCTTCAGGCTGAATCTGCAATGTCAGCTCTTTTAGATCTCGAGCCTATGGGCCCACACTACAGATTTAGACTTGCCAGTTTCCACAAGCATGTGAGTCAATTCCTTAGCTCTCATTCTCTCTCTCTTTTTCTCTATATATTTTCTCTTTCTCATTTTCTCTCTCTCTAGACATAGATATAGACAGATATAGATCTCTCTCTCTCTATATATATATATATATAGATAGATAGATATACACATATATCTATATATAGATATATATAGATATATCTCCTTTCTATTGGTTCTGTTTCTCTGGAGAATGCTGACAAATACAGAAACACAAAGCACCCCTTTTTTTCTTGGGTTTTCAGAATATCTGTAGTCAAACTTATACATCCAGACAAGAGTTTTAATGATTTCTCTCTAGAGAAACTCATTAGCTGAAGAGAAAAGGCTCATAGAGAATGACATTGATAGATCTTGTTCATGAAATGGCCAGACTCCTACAAATCATCCCATAGTGTCATTAATTGACAAGCTCCACCTAACCAGCTTTTTTAATGTATCATTTTTAATATGAGTGTTACATATTTTAAATCACCAGGAATTTGAAGAAAGACTCCAACATTAAAGGAAGATTCCAAAATAAGCCAAAAATGAGGAGGGGAGGACTTTGGAGGAAATGTAGCAACCCAAGGAATAGAAGAAAACTTAAACAAAACAAAAACCAGGGAGAAAAATGGCATCAGAGTAGAAGGACATGGAGTGTGTCTCTCTCCACAGATGCATCAGGAAAACATTAATAGATGCAACAATTTTCATGGAAAACTGGCTGACCATTAGCAGAACATCTTGGACACTGGAAAGGACTATAAAGATCCTGGCATAAATGGGTAGGATGAAAAAAAGAAAGGAGGAAGAGGAGAAAAAAAAGGGATGGGGTCTGAATCCTGGAGGGGGGGAGCTGAAGCAGAGGAGAGATTCCTGAATTCAGGGAAACCCCTCTTACCTGACAGGGAAATGTCCTCTCCAACAGGGAATTTGGTTGGGTCAGAAAGGAGGCATTTGGGGCTGTCCGAAGAGGATGAAGCAGCCAATCTGTGGCAGATGGGAAAGAGTGAGAAGATGGTCCATACCACAGTCCTGCATGCCTTGGACTGAGACCTGTGTTCATAGGAGTACAGGGGGTCTGGGAGCTGGAGGAGCGTGGGGACTGGAGAACAGGCCCAAGGTGAGAACCATTGTTGGCTGCAAGACACGGACTGAGGAGATGGGAAGGAAGAAATCTGCACCAGGGAATGCCTACCAGGGAAAACTGGGCTGCGATGGTAGCAGGGCACTACTGCTGAGTCACATGAAGGGGGAGGAGTCACTAGGGTGACCTCTGTCTCAGTGCCTGTGATGAAAAATAAAGGAAGCCCCCTCTAGGCCTGGCTGTCAAGAACCAGTTGACAAGTAATAGAAAAATCCTTCTCAAGGGCTAGCCTTAATATGCCTGCTGCCAAGAGCCAAATAAAGTCTGGCCAGGGCAGGCCATCTCTAGGGACATTCCTCTTATGCCCATGCCCCCTGGCTTCCCTGTGCAATTGGTGCTGCTGCTGGGGCACCCACAATCTAGGCAGGGTGCTACTGCTGACTTACATGCAGGAGGAGGAGCTCCCCACATGCCAGCACCTGCAGACAAACAATAAAGGAAGCTCTGCCAGTCACAGAGTAATACAAAAAGACCCCCAAAGGCTGAACTTCATGCACCTTATGCCGGGCACCACTAAAGAATCACAAAAAGGCCAGATTTCCTACATTCACAGCTGCTGGCATCCCTGCACATTTAGTGTCACTGCTTGGGCTCCTACAATCCAAGCAGGGTGCTACTGCTGTCAATTGCAGGGAGAGGAGCCACTATCATAGCCCCTCTCTCCCCATGCACCAGCACCTACAGATGAACAATAAAGGAAGCCCTCAATGAGACAGATCAAAGAACTCCAAGGCAGCCTCAGGACCAGACTCCTGTGGTTGGACCACACACAGAGGCGGGGACAAAACCAAAGCTGAATACCATTGACAGGGGCACTAAGGAAGAGGTTCTAAAATCTTTCCATCAGCTATAGAAACTGCAGACTAAATCACTGTGACCAGCTAGATAGACCCTAGGTCTTTGGAATATCTGAGTAGACAATGAATGTTCCCACAAATGAAAAAGGTCTAGCTCTGACAGCTGTGTACATTGGGAATAAACACATGTAGGAATTGGGCCAGATCAGAGCCTAAGTGGACCCCATAGGGCCCACAGCAGGTCCAGAGTCCAACACAGAGGCAGAGGATGGCCTCTTCAGGAGGTGAATGTGACCTGTGGCTCAATGCGTGTACAAGGACACATAGTTGAGACCCCAAGGAAACAGAATTATTATTATTAATTCTATTGTTTTGATTCCATTGGCAGTTCTGGCTTTTGTTTTTTTAATTACAATTTATTCTTATGGGATCTTCGTGTTTTGTAACATTTTTATTCTATTTTTTACTTTTATTTTTACTATTATTCTTTTTATATATTTCTATTTCTAGTTGGCTTCTCTGTTATGCTGAGTTATTTCCCCCATCTTTTCTGTATTCTTTATCTTTAATACATTTCTATTTTATTATTTTTCTTTTAATATATCCATGTATACTATGCTTTTCTGCTGCTCTGTGTTTTATCCCTTTTTATTTTATTTTATCTTATTATATTTTTAATCATTATTATCAGTCTGCTCTCTTCCCTTGCTTTATTCTTCACTTGACACCTGCTTTGGTTTTTGTGTTTAGATTTTGTCATCTTAGTTCTAATTGTTTGATTTTGTTTAGGGGATCTTCAGTCTATCTGGTTGTTCTCTTGCTCTCTGTTATATTTGAACCTTGTTTCTATTTGGTCCCTGTTATATTTGGTCCTTGTTTTCACAATTCCTCTGGGGTTTTGTCATTTTTTTTTTCTTATTCTTTACTCTTTCTTTATTTTTTTTAATATATTTCCATTACTATATTGCTCTTCAGTTTTCTTCTTTTCCCTTTCTCACTCTCGCTCTCTTTCTTTTTTTTTTTGTTTTCTTCTTTTATTCTTTTTAAAATAATTCTTATCATTTTGTTTCTGCTGTTGTTGTTGTTGTTGTTCGTATCTTTGCATCAGTCTTCAGTTGGCACTCTGCTTTGGTTGTGTTTTTCTGTTTTGAGTTTTTGTTGGTTTTCTTTTTAAGTGCCTGGTTTCACTCTGGGGTTCTTTCATCTGGTTGTTCTAGTGTTTTATGTTTTATTGGGTTCTGATTTTGTTACCCTTGTAAGTGTATGTGTTTCCTTGTTCCAGAATTTATTGGTTTGATTTAAATTTTTAACATTAGTTTGGGGCTTGGTTAATCTTTATTAATCACCTTTAATGCCGGGATGAGTGACCTGTGGGGTCTTGATGCCTTGACCAGAAGTCAGGCCTGAAGATCTGGGGAAGGAGCACCGAGTTCAGGACAGTGGACCACTAGAGAATCCTTGTCCACAGGAAATATTAATCACAGAAGGCTCTCATGGAGGCCTCTATCAGAGTCTAAGACCTGGCTTCACCCAACTGCCTGCAATTGACAGTGCTGGATACATCACACCAAACTACAGACAACACAGGAGCACAAATCCATTCATCAGCACACAGACTACCTAAAGTCATACTAAGTTGATAGATACCCCAAAACACACCACCTGACACAATCTTGCTTAACAGAGGGAAAAGACTGCAATTCAGAATGCAGGCAACAGTCCCACCCATCAAGAAGCCCACTGAAGACACTGGACCAACCCCACCACAAGGGGCAGAGAACAGAAGAAAGTGGAATTATGACTAGGCACTCTAGGGAAAGGAGATCAGAAATACTGTAAATTAGACAAAATGGGAAAAAAGAGAAACATCTTGCAGGCAAAGGAGCAAGATAAAAACCCACAAGACCAAATAAATGAAGACAAAATAGGCAAATTGCCTGAAAAAGAATTCAGAGTAATGATAGTAAAGACAATTCAAAATCTTGAAAACAAAATAGGTAAAATACAAGAAACATTTAATAAGGACCTAAAAGAACTAGAGAGAAAGCAAACTGCAATGAACAACACAATAACTGAAATTCAAAATACTCTAGATGGAATCAACAGCAGAATAACTGAGGCAGAAAAATGAGCAACTGAGCTGGAAGACAGAATGGTGGAAATAACTGCCACACAGCAGGAAAAAGAAAAAAGAATAAAAAGAATAGAGGACAGTCTCAGAAAACTTGGGGACAACATTAAGCACACCAATATTCAACTCATAGGCACTCAGAAGAAGAAAAAAAGAAAGGGTCTGAGAAAATATTTGAAGAGATTATAATCAAAAATTTCCCCCAAATGGGAAAGGAAATAGTCATTAAAATCCAAGAAATGCAGAGAATCTCATAGAGAATAAAGCCAAGGAGAAACACACCAAGGCACATATTAAACAAATGAACAAAAAATAAACACAAAGAAAAAATATTAAAAGCAGTAAAAGAAAAGCAACAGATAATATATAATGGAAATCTCATAAGGATAAGAGCTGTTTTTTCAACAGAAACTCTGCAGGACAGAAGGGAGTGGCAGGATATATTTAAAGTCTTGCAAGAGAAAAACCTACAGCCAAGAATACTCTACCCAACAAGAATTTCATTCAGATTTGACCAAGAAATCAAAAGCTTTACAGACAAGGAAAAGTTAAGAGAATTCAGCACCACCAAAAAAAGCTTTAAAACAATTACTAAAGGAACTTCTCTAGGCAGAAAACACAAGAGAAGGAAAGATCTACAAAAACAATCCCAAACAATTAAGAAAATGGTAATAGGAACATACATGACAATAATTACCTTAAATGTAAATGGATTAAATGCTCCAAGCAAAAGACACAGACTGGCTGAATGGATACAAAAACAAGATATGCCTACAGGACAACCACATCAGACCTAGGGACACATTCAGATTGAAAGTAATAGGATGGAAAAAGGTATTCTATGCAAATGGAAGTCAAAAGGAAGCTGGAATATCAATACTAATATCAGACAAATTAGACTTTTAAAGTAAAGATTATTACAAGAGACAAGGAAGGACAAAAAATAATGATCAAGGGATCAATCCAAGAGGAAGATATAACATTTGTAAATATCTATGCACTCAACATAGGAGCACCTCAATACATATGGCAAATGCTAACTCCCATAAAAGGGGAAATTGATAGTAATACAATAATAGTAGGAGACTTTAACACCCCACTTACAACAATGGACATATCATCTAAACAGAAAATAAATAAGAAAACAAAAGTTTTAAATGATGTATTAGACCATCTTGACTTAGAAATTTATAGGACATTCCATTCAAAAACTTCAGAATACACTTCCTTTGGAAGTGCACACGCAACACTCTCCAGGATAGATAACATTCTGAGTCACAAATTAAGCCTTGGTAAATTTAAGAAAACTGAAACCATATCAAGCAACTTTTCTGACCACAATGCCATGAGACTAAATATCAATTAAGGAAATAAATGAAAAAAAAATACAAACACATGGAGATTAAACAATAAGCTATAAAAAAACCAAAAGATCACTGAAGAAATCAAAAAATACCTATAAACAAATGACAATGAAAAAACCATCAAAACCTATGGAATACAGCAAAAGCTGTTCTAAGAGAGGAAGTTAGAGCAATACAATCCTACCTCAAGAAACTAGAAAAATCTAGAATAAACCACCTAAATTTACACCTAAAACAATTAGAGAGAGAAGAACAAAAAAATCCAAATTTAGCAGAAGAAAAGAAATCATAAGGATCGGATCAGAAATAAATGAAAAAGAAATGAAGGAAACAATAGCAAAGATCAATAAAAGTAACAGGTGGTTCTTTGTGAAGATAAACAAAATTGGTAAACCGTTAGCCAGATACATCAGGAATAAAAGGGAGAAGATGCAAATCAACAGAATTAGAAATGAAAAACGAGAAGTAACAATTGACACCTCAGAAATATAAAAGATCATAAGAAACTACTACGTGAAACTATATGCCAATAAATTGGACAACCTGGAAGAAATTTAAAGATTCTTATAAAAGTACAATCTTCCAAGACTGAACCAGGAAGAAATAGAAAATATGAACAGACCAATCACAAGCACTGAAATTGAAACTGTGATTAAAAATTTTCAAAAAAAACAAAGGCCCAGGGCCAGATGGCCTCACAAGCAAATTCTATCAAACATTTAGAAAAGAGCTAACACTGATCCTTCTCAAACTCTTACAAAATATAGCAGAAGGAGGAACACTCACAAACTCATTCAACGAGGCCACCATCACCCTGATACCAAAACCAGACAAAGATGTCACAAAAAAAAGAAAATTACAGGCCAATATCACTGATGAATATAGATACAAAAATCCTCAACAAAATACTAGCCAACAGAATCCAACGGCACATTAAAAAGATCATACACCATGATCAAGTGGGGTTCATCCCTGGAATGCAAGAATTCTTTAATACATGCAAATCAATCAATGTGATACATCATATTAATAAATTGAAGGATAAAAAAACTGTATGATAATCTCAATAGATGCTGAAAAAACTTTTGACAATATTCAACATGCATTTATGATAAAAATTCTCCAGAAAATGAGCATATAGGGAAACTACCTCAACATAATAAAAGCCATATATGACAAACCAACAGCCAACATCATTCTAAATGATGAAAAACTGAAAGCATTCACTCTAAGAACAGGAACAAGACAAGGGTGCCCACTGTCACCACAATTATTCAAAATAGTTTTGGAAGTTTTAGCCACAGCAATCAGAGAAGAATATGAAATAAAAGGAATCCAAATTTGAAAAGGAGTAAAATTTTCACTATTTGCAGATGACATGGTATTATACATAGAAAACCCTAAATTTGCTACCAGAAAACTGCAGGCACTAATCGATGAATTTAGTAAAGTAACAGGATACAAAACTAATGCACAGAAATCTCCTGCATTCCTATACACTAAGAACGAAAGAGCAGAAAGAGAGATTAAGGAAACACTCCCATTTACCATTGCATCAAAAAGAATAAAATACCTAGGAATAAAAGTGCCTAAGGAGGCAAAAGACCTGTATGCAGAAAAGTATGACACTGACAAAAGAAATCAAAGATGGCACAGATAGAGAGATATACCATGTTGTGGAAATGACTATAACACCCAAAGCAACTTACAGATTCAATGCAATCCCGATCAAATTAGCAATGGCATTTTTCACAGAACTTGAACAAGAAATTTTATGATTTGTATGGAAATACAAAAACCCCGAATAGCCAAAGCAATCTTGAGAAGGAAAGACGGAGTTGGAGGAATCAGGCTCCCTGACTTCAAACTATACTACAAGGCTACAGTGATCAAGACAGTATGGTACTGGCACAAAAACAGCAATATACAGCAATGGAACAGAATATGGAGCCTAGAGATAAACCCATGCACATACGGGCACCTTATCTTTGACAAAGGAGGCAAGAATATACAATGGAGAAAAGATAGCCTCTTTAATAAGTGGTGCTGGGAAAATTGGACAGCTGCATGTCAGAGAATGAAATTAGACCACTTCCTAACAGCATACACAAAAATAAACTCAAAATGGATTAAAGGCCTAAATGTAAGGACAGATACTATAAATCTCTTAGATGAAAACATATGCAGAACACTTTGTGACAGAAAACAAAGCAAGATCCTTTTGGATCCACCACCTAGAGTAATGGAAATAAAAACAAATATAAACAAATGGGACCTAATGAAACTTAAAAGCTTTTGCACAGTGAAAGAAACCATTAAAAAGACCAGAAGACAACCCTCAGAATGGGAGAAAATATTTGCTAATGAAGCAACTGACAAAGGATTATTCTCCAAAATATACAAGCAGCTCATGCAGCTTAATACCAAAAAAAGCACATAACCCAATCCAAAAATGGGTGGAAGAACAAAAAAGAGATTTCTTCAAAAAAGACATGCAGATGGCTAACACATGAAAAGGCGTTCAACATCACTAATCATTAGAGAAATGCAAATCAAAGCCACAATGAGGTAGCACCTCATTATGGTCAGAATGGCCATTATGAAAAAATCTAGAAACAATAAACGCTGGAGAGGGTGCAGAAAAAAAGGAACCCTCCTGCACTGTTGGTGGGAATGTAAATTGGTACAGCCAGTATGAAAAACACTCTGGAGGTTCCTTAAAACACTAAAAATAGAACTACCATATGATCCAGTAATCCCACTACTGGGCATATACTCTGAGAAAACCATAATTCAAAAAGAAACATATATCACAATATTCATTGCAGCACTATTTACAATAGCCAGGCCATGGAAGCAACCTAAATGCCCATCAACAAGGGAATGGATGAAGAATATGTGGCACATATATGCAATGGAATATTACTCAGCCCCAGAAAGGAATGCAACCAAATTATTTGTGGTGAGGTGGATGGACCTATAATCTGTCACACAGAGTGAAGTAAGCCAGAAAGAGTAAAACAGATACCATATGCTAACACAAATATATGGAATCTAAAAAAAAATATTACTGATGAACCCAATGGTAGGGCAAGAAGAGAGAGGCATATGTAGAGAATGGACTTGAGGACACATTGTTGGGGAAGGGAAGCTGGGACAAGGTGAGAGAGTAGCATTGATATATATACACTACCAAATGTAAAATAGATAGCTAGTAGGAAGCAGCCACATAACACAGGGAGATCAACTCTATGATTGGTGATGACCTAGAGGAGTGGGATATGGAGGATGGGAGGGTTACTCAAGAGGGAGGGGATATGGGGACATAAGTATAAATACACCTGATTCACTTTGTTGTACAGCAGAAACTGACACAACAGTGTAAAGCAACAATACTCCATTAAAAAAATACAGAATCAAATTGTTGTAAAATTGATACCAGAGGACAGAATAGAGAAAATGTTGCATCAAGAAATAAGAACAACAACATATGAAAAAAAATGAAAGAACAAGACAATAAAAAACTATTATAAAATTCAATAGACATTTTGATTAAAATATAAGAACATATCCCAGAAAGAAGAAAAAGACAGAGAGAAGCAAAATAGAAAAGTGTTTTTTGTTCTCTTTTGTTTTGTTTTTTAAATAGGGGATCAATCCAGAATATCCAACATCCATGCAGTAGGAATTCTGGAAACAGATAATGAGGAAATGGAGAATTATGGTAGCTAATCTCCACAGATGTCTCCCCAATGAGCCATGCCTCCCTGTATTCATGTCCTTGTTTGTATTCCTCCTCTTGGATTTGGGCTGTTTTTTTCATTTTCTACTTGGCTAATAAAATATGGGGGAAGTAATACATGGCTTCCCAGGCTAGGTCATTAGAAACCATGCAGCTGGTGCCTGGGCCTCTTGGAACACACATTTTGGGGGTATCCAGCAATCAGCCACCTTATAAGCAGTTAGACCACCCTGAGACCACTATGCTGCATGGGTTTAAAACAACAACAACAATAACAACAACAAGCTAGCCATGTGAAAAACCATCCAAGCTGAATCCAAGATGAAGTGCTGGACAGGTGATTGAATAAACCATCTTAAATTTCTGATCAGTTAAGCTTTCAGTTGACTAGAACCCCAAACACTATGTACCTATAGTTACATGGGAAAACTTAAGTGAGTACCTCCCAGCTAAGTTCAATCAACTCTGTGCAGGTGAGTGGATTGGCACCTCTAACCACCCACAAATACCAGATTTTCCCAGGTCTCTGTCATGTGGTCTTTTAGCCACCTTGCTATTCTTCTACAGCATTAACAAAAATTGTAATTATATAATTATTTCTGTGATTGAAAATATATTGGATCATATGGTAGTTCTATTTGTAGTTTTTTAAGGAACCTCCAAATTGTTTTCCATAGTGGCTGTACCAACTTACATTCCCACCAACAGTGCAGGAGAGTTCCCTTTTCTCCACACCCTCTCCAACATTTGTGGTTTCCAGATTTTGTGATGATGGCCATTCTGATCGGTGTGAGGTGATACCTCATTGTGGCTTTGACTTGCATTTCTCTGATGATTAGTGATGTTGAGCATCTTTCCATGTGTTTGTTGGCCATCTGTATGTCTTCTTTGGAGAAGTGTCTATTGAGGTCTTCCGCCCATTTGTGGATTGGGTTATTTGCTTTTTTGGTATTAAGCTGCATGAGCTGCTTGTATATACTACCAACTGTAAAGTAGATAGCCAGTGGGAAGTTGTTGTATAACAAAGGGAGTTCAACTCGAGGACGGACGACGCCTTAGAGGACTGGGATGGGGAGGGTGGGGGGGACTCGAGGGAGGGTGGGGGGGGAGTCAAGGGAGGGAGGGAATATGGGGATATGTGTATAAAAACAGATGATTGAACCTGGTATACCCACCCAAAAATAATAAATAAATAAAAAAAAAGAAAATATATTGGTTTCCTCTGCTGGACTGTAAGATCTATGAGGGCAAGGAAGACCCCTATTTTCTTCACAGCTATAACTCCCATAGGTACTCAATAAATATTTATTGACTAAATAAATTAAAGAATCTAAATTGTTACACTGGTGATTAAGAAACGTCATTCCTCACTGAATTTCTAAGATTATTTTTACAAAACATACAAAAAACCTGTTATGTGGAAGTTGCTTGTGGGCTAAGACTATTTGAGAGATGGTATAACCTAGTTCAAATCATGAAAACTGTGGATTTGCCACAAAGAAAATAAATTGATTGGCCTTTGTGTTTAGTTTCCTCATCTATGAAAATTAGGATAATTATAGTACCTGTCTCATAGGGTTGTTATATGTAAATACGTTTTTTACATATATGTGTAACATATATAATATGCTTAAGAAAGTGCCTGGCACATAGTAAACACTTTTATATGTGTTAAATATTTGAAGAAGTTGTTTCACCCTTGGTCAGAATTCCTAATCTATATGAAAAAATGGCCTTTTAAGCCACTAATGTTAAAATATTTCAAAATCATTCATTTCACTTTGCCATTTCACCTTCCTCTCTCCTCTAGAAAATACACACACACACACACACACACATGCACACACACACACACACACATATCCTTCCCCACTATCTGATCTGGAACTCAATTTCTATAGCCACTGAAGTTCATTTATATTGTTTAATAAATTCTGCCAAGACGACTGCTTAATACACTTACTAAGGAATTACAGTCATATGTTGTCAAGTAACATAGTAAATCATAGTCTTGGTTTGTAGAGAATATTTAATTTCTCTGAATTTAATATTTAACTCTTCTAAAGAAAGGGAAACCATTTTTTTTTACTATTCTGTGATGATATAAATATGTAAAGACAATGTTCATGGGAAGACAACATTTTAAAAAAAGAGAGTTTATAAAATCTGTAATAAACAATCAGAATGAACTATAGTTACAGAGAAAGTATGTGAAAGCAAATGTTTGTTACTCCATATAAGGTTGGAGTTTTACTAAGTTACTCCATATGAAGTTGCCTACTTACTATTTTCCAATCTCAGGAAGTCAACATAATCTGAAAGACTATCTATATCAGGCAAATGAACCATTATTTATAGGTAATAGTCTTAAATCCATATATTTTAAGATAAAAAAACAATCATCTATTGTGTAAATATCACATTGTGAAGCCTTTTCTGTATTCTAGAAAAGTACCTTCACACAAGTCATTTACCTACTGCATAGTTTAGATTTAACTTAATTTTAGTACAGGAGGCTCTAAACTGCAGGTGATTTGGTGGGCTTTTTCTCTGTTCCTTATGTGCTAAGCAACTTGTTCCAACAGTTCTATTTTTTAATTTTGGAAAATTGCCGCAATAGTATCTTGAAGGCAAGTAATTCTTTTGGGACCAAAACATTATTATTTGAAGACTTTCAAAACCTGATTTTTAAAGATGATGTCAAAGTATGGAGGTTCCTTGCAAAACTAAAAATAGAGTTACCATATGACCCAGCAATCCCACTACTGGGCATATACCCAGAGAACACCATAATTTAAAAAGACACATGCACTCCAATGTTCATTGCAGCATTGCTTACAATAACCAGGACATGAAAGCAACCTAAATGTCCATTAACAGATGAATGGATAAAAAAGATGTGGTATATGTATACAATGGAATATTACTCACCTGTAAAAAGGAATGAAAGTGGGACATTTGTAGAGACATGGATGGACCTAGAGACTGTCATAGAGAGTGAAGTGAGTCAGAAGAGAAAAACAAATATTGTATATTAACACATATATGTGGAATATAGAAAAATGGTACAAATCAACTGGCTTGCAAGGCAGAAATAGAGACACAGATGTAGAGAACAAACATATGGACACCAAGTGGGGAAAGTGGAGAGGGCTGGGGGGGAATGAACTGGGAGACTGGGATTGCCATCTATACATTACTAATAAGAAAAAAACAAATTGTACACTCTAAATATATGTAGTTTATTGTCTGTTAACTGTATCTCAATAAAAGTTCTTAAATAAATAAATAATAAATAAAATGTTAAGATTTTTCTGTGTGATCTTAGTAGGTCATTAATAACACTTGTTATATTCTGGCTTATGAGGTTAGACTCTAGCTCTGACATGCCATTGTTCTATGTCTCCCTTTCCTCATACCACCCTAACCATGGAATTTTTATAAGGATTAATAATATTCAGTATGAAACATTTTAAATATTAGAGGGAAACTTTAAGGGCAGTCATACAGCAAATATGCTCCTGATGAATTGTGTATAAATACTTTTTTTCATGGTATAGCAATAAACTGAATCAGTTTCCCATCTAATTACAATATGGTTTCAAAATTTATTCTCATTAATTTTTTTTTTTATTCTGAGGCATGCCCTAAATTTTATGAATGGGGCAACTCCTTTAAAGTAAAAACAGAAAAGTTTAGATTAAAATTTTAGCTCTATATACTTAGAAAATCAAATATTGTGATGAATAAATAATGCTACCAGAAACTTGTGCTGCCAACGAGACACTTAACAAAAGGTGCTTCATATTACTGAAGAAACTTCAAGTGTACTTCTTGAACACCTTTTCTCTGTGGGGTTCCCTGAAGATTTTTTAATACCCTTATTTCTCCCCATCTTTAGTAAAGATTGTTCTGTTTTGTAGCTTTATATTTGCTTTCACTTAGAGTCATGGTGTGCTCTCTCTATAAATTAGCACTCCCCTACTCCACTCCACCCCTCACATCTTACTATTGTTGAGTCTTTTAGAAGAGAAATTGTTTGAAGCAAACTTTTGATGATAAAGGAAAAGTAGGATCCAATTAAAACATCGAGAAATAAAACAATACAAGACCTGAGGAATACAATTTACATTAGTATCATAGTGTGAAGCAATGATCCTCTTGTAGTATACCATGACACTTTGTCATATGAGCATTTTGTTATACAGTAAAGATAATATTCTAAGGTGAAGGTGGCTACCTTCTTTATGTAGAGGATATAATTTCACATGAAAAATTGATTACTCATTACTACAGTTCTTCCGGTCACCTGGGATGTTTTTTTAAAGAGGAACCCAGGATAGTTACTTTTATTTTAGCCTTGACAATGAAGGGGATCAAGGTTTTTAAAAGAGTTTCTGCACTGGAAGTTGAGTACATTATTTGTGGTTGCAAAATATAGCTAGAAAGTGGGGATCTAGGCATGTTACCTAGATATTTAACCAGTCCTTTTAAGTTGGTTTTGATTTCTGTAGCATTGTAGTAAGTTCTGCGACAGGGTAGCAAAATGTGCAGGGCCTTTCCCAGCCTTGGGAAAGAGGTAGAGGCAGAAGTCTATGCTTTAAAAACTGGACTTCTGAATTTGTGTATTTTCTTTCTTTATTCTTAATATTTTTGAAGCCAGGAAAATTAGGCAGGAAAAAAGAAATAAAGGCATCCAAATTGGAAAGAAAGAGGTACAACAATCTCTATATGCAGATGACATGATCTTATAAATAGAAAAAGCTCTGAAGAAGCCACAAAATAGCTGATAAATATAATATACAAGTTCAGCAAAATTGCAGGATATAAGGTCCATATTCAAAAATCAGTTGCTTTTCTACACACTAGCAATGAATACCAAATTGAAATCAAGAAAACAATTCCATTAACAGATTCAAAAAGATAAAATACTTGAGTAAATTTGATCAAGGAAGTGCAAGATGTGTATATGAACAACTACAAAATACTGCAGAAACAAAATAAAGGCACCCAAAATAAATGGAAATACATACTGTGTTCACGGATTGGAAGATTTTGTTGATATGGCAACGTTCCCCAAATTTATCTGCGTAGTTATTATGACACCTATCAAACTCCAACTGCCTTTTGTTTGTTTGTTTGTTTGTTTGTTTGTTTTGTAGAAATGAACAAGCTGATGCTAAGACTCATAAGGAATTGTAAGGGGATGGGAACAAAGTTAGAGTACACATATTTTCTAGTGTCAAGACTTACTATAATGCTATGGTAGTCAAAAGTGTGGTACTGACATGAAGAAAGACCTATAGATCAATGGTATAGAATTGAGAGTCCAGAAACAAACCCATACATCTGTGGTCCATTGATTTTTGAATAGTGCCAAGACTATCCAATGGGGAGATAGTTTCTTCACGAAATGGCTCTTGTAAATGAATGAATTAAAGACACTACTTCACACCATACACAAAATTAAACACAAGATCGATCAAAAGCCTAATGTTTGTGATATGGGGTTTGGTAACAGATTCTTAGATATGTCATCAAGAACACAAGTAGCAAAAGAAAAAGTAGATAAATTGGATTTAACCAAAATTTAAAAAATAAAGAAAAACAACTGAGCACCAAAGGATACTACTAATCTCTCCCTCTTGCATGAGCACTGGAATCACAACTAACTGCTGAACAATCATCGACAGGAAGACACTGGAAGTCACCAAAAAGACACCCCACATCTACAGACAAAGGAGAAGCTGCAATGAGATGGTAGGAGGGGTGTAATTGTGATAAAACCAAATCCCATAACCACTGGGTGGGCAACTCAAAAACTAGAGAACAGTAATACCACAGAAGTCCACCCATTGGAATAAGGGTTCTAAGTCCCACATCAGGCTTCCCAACCTGGGGTTCTGGCAACGGGAGGAGGAATCCCCAGAGAATCAGGCTTTGAAGGCTAGTGGGATTTGATTGCAGGACTTTCACAGGACTGAGGGAAACAGAGATTTCACTCTTGGAGGGCACACAAAAAGTAGTGTGCACACCAGCACCCAGGGGGAAGGAACAGTGACCCCATAGGACACTGAACCAGACCTACCTGCTGGTGTTGGAGGGTCACTTGCAGAGGTGGGGGGCAGCTGTGGCTCACTGCAGGGACTGAGACACTGGCAGCGGTGGTTCTGGGAAGTGCTGATTGGTGTGATCCCTCCCAGAGTTCACCATTAGCCCCACCAAAGAGCCTGTAAGCTCCAGTACTCGGTAGCCTCAGATCAAACAACCAACAAGGTGCAAACACAGCCCCACCCATTGGCAGAAAAGCAGGTTAAAGTATTACTGAGCTCTGCCCACTAAAGCAACACTCAGACCTACCCACCACCAGTCCCCCCATCAGAAAGTGCACACAAGCCTCTTAGATAGCCTCCTCCACAAGAGGGCAGACAGCAGTATCAAGCAGTATCAGCAGTGTTTTGCTCTGTGGAAGTGAAAACCACAGCCACAGAAAGACAGAGAAAATGAAAACGCAGAGGACTTTGTACCAGATAAAGGAAAAAACAAAACCCCAGAAAAACAACTAAATGAAGTGGAGATAGGTAACCTTCCAGAAAAAAAATTCAGAATAATGATAGTGAAGATGATCCAGGACTTTGAAAAAAGACTGGATGCCAAGATTAAAAAGATGCAAGAAAAGCTTAACAAAGAACTAGAAGAATTAAAGGACAAGCAAATAGAGATAAGCAATACAATACCTGAAATGAAAAACGCACTGGAAGGAACCAATGGCAGAATAACTGAGGCTGAAGAATGGATAAGTGACCTGGAAGACAGAATGGTGAAAAGTACTGATGTGGAAAGCATTCCCTCTAAGATCAGGAACAAGACAAGGATGTCCACTTGCACTACTACTATTCAACATAGCTTTGGAAGTCCTTGCCACAGCAGTCAGAGAAGAAAAAGAAATAAAAGGAATCCAAATTGGAAAAGAAGAAATAACACTATGGCTGTTTGCAGATGACATAATACTATACATAGAAAATCCAAAAATGCCACTAGAGAACTACTTGAGCTAATCAATGGATTTGGTAAAGTTGCAGGATACAAAATTAACACACTGAAATCTCCTGCTTTCTATACACTAACAATGAAAGATCAGAAAGAGAAATTAAGGAAACAATCCCATCCACCATTGCAGCAAAAAGAATAAAACACCTAGGATTAAACCTAACTAAGGAGGTAAAACACCTGTACTTAGAAAACTATAAGACACTAATGAAAGAAATCAAAGATGACACAAACAGATGGAGAGATATACCATGTTCTTGGTTTGGAAGAAACAACATTGTGAAAATGACTATACTACCCAAAACAATCTACATATTTAGTGCCATTGCTATCAAATTACCAATGGCGTTTTTCACAGAACTAGAACAAAAAATCCTAAAATCTGTATGGAGACAGAAAAGACCCCGAATAGCCAAAGCAATCTTGAGGGGAAAAAATGGAGCTGGAGGAATCAGACTCCCTGACTTCAGACTATACTACAAAGCTACAGTAATCAAGAAAGTATGGTACTGGCACAAAAACTGAAATATAGATCAATGGAACAGGATAGAAAGCCCAGAGATAAACTATGGTCAACTAATCCATGACAAAGGAGGCAAGGATATACAATGGAGAAAAGACAGCCTCTTCAATAAGTGGTGCTGGGAAAACTGGACAACTAAATGCAAAAGAATGAAATTAGAACACTCCCTAACACCATACACAAAAATAAACTCAAAATGGATTAAAGACTTAAATGTAAGGCCAGACACTATAAAACACTAAGAGGAAAACATAGGAAGAACACTCTTTGACATAAATCATAGCAAGGTCTTTTTTGACCCACCTCCTAGAGTAATGGAAATAAAAACAAAAATAAATAAGTGGGACTTAATGAAACAAAAGCTTTTGCACAGCAAAGGAAACTATAAACAAGGTGAAAAGACAGCCCTCAGAATGGGAGAAAATATTTGCAAACCAACCAACAGACAAAGGAATAATCTCTAAAATATATAAACAGTTCATGTAGCTCAATATCGGAAAAAGAAACAACCCAATCAAAAAGTGGGCAGTAGACCTAAATAGGCATTTCTTCAAAGGAGACATACAGGTGGCCAAGAGGCACATGAAAAGCTGCTCAACATCACTAATTATTAGAGAAATGCAAGTCAAAACTACAGTGAGGTATCACCTCACACTGGTTAGAATGGGCATCATCAGAAAATCTACAAACAATAAATGCTGGAGAGTGTATGGAGAAAAGGGAACCCTCTTGCACTGTTGGTGGGAATGTAAATTGATATAGCCACTATGAATAACAGTATGGAGTTTCCTTGAAAAACTGAAAATAGAGTTAGCATATGACCCCGCAATTCTAATACTGGGCATATACCCAGAGAACACCATAATTCAAAAAGGCACATGCACCACAATGTTCATTGCAACACTATTTACAATAGCCAGGTCATGGAATCAACCTAAATGTCCATCAACAGATGAATGGATAAAGAAGATGTGGTACGTATATACAATGGAATATTACTCAGCCATAAAAAGGAACAAAATTGGGACATTTGTAGAGACATGGATGGGCCTAGAGACTGTCATACAGAGTTAAGTAAGTCAGAAAGAGAAATACAAATATCATCTATTAATGCATATATGCGGAGTTTAGAAAGATACTGACCAACTGGTTTGCAAGGCAGAAACAGACACAGATATAGAGATCAAACATACGGACACCAAGTTCAGAAAGGAGGGGGGTTGGGGTGGGATGAACTGGGAGATCGGGATTGCCATATATACATTCCCAATAAGAAAAAAATATCAAATTGTACACTTTGGGTACATGCAATTTACTGTATGTCAATAATATCTTAAGAAAAGTTATTAAAAAAATAAAATAAAAAGTAAAAAAAGGATACTATCAAGAAAGTCAAAAGACAACCCATGGAACGGGGAATAAATTTACAAATTATTTCATCTGATAAGGGACTTTTATCTAAAACACATACATGTCTTACAACTAAGTACTAAAAAGACAACCCACATAAAAAATGGGTTAAGACTTTGTTAGATATTTCTCCAAAGAAGTTATCCAAATCACCAATAAGCACACAAGAAGATGCTCAATATCACTAGTTATTAGAAAAATGCAAATCAAAACTAAAATGAGGTATCATCTCGTACTGGTCAGAATGGCCATCATTAAAAAATCTACAAACAATAAATACTGGAGAGGGTGTGGAGAAAAGGGAACCCTCTTGTACTGTTGGTGGGAATGTAAATTGATACAGACACTATGGAGAACAGTATGGAGGTCTCTTCAAAATCTGAAAATAGAATTACCATATGACCCAGCAATTCCACTATTGGACAGGTACCCAAGAAAACCATAATTCAAAAAGATACATGCACCCCAATGTTCATTGCAGCATTGTTTACAATAGCCAGTTCATGGAAGTAAATGCCCATCAACAGATGAATGGATAAAGAAGATGTGGTACATGTATACAATGGAATATTACTCAGCTATAAAAAGGAATGAAATTGGGTTATTTGTAGAGACGTCGATGGACCTAGAGACTATCATACAGATTGAAGTCAGAAAGAGAAAAACACATATTGTATATTAATGCATATATGTGGAATCTAGAAAAATGGTACAGATGAACCTGTTTGCAAGGCAGAAATAGAGACACAGGCATAGAAAAGAAAAGTATGGACACCAAGGGGGCAATGAGGGGATGGGATGAATTGGGAGATTGGGACTGACATATATACAGTAACATGTATAAAATAGATAACTAATGAGAACTTGCTGTATGGCACAGGGAAATCTACTCAATGTTCTATGGTGACCTAAATGGGAAGGAAATCCAAAAAAGAGGGGATATATGTATATGTACAGTTGATTCACTTCTATGTACAGCAGAAACTAACACAACATTATAAAACAAATATACCCCAGTAAAAAAAATTAAAAAATTAAAAAACCCATAGAATGGAAAAATTTTGCAAATTATTGTATCTTGGATCTAAAACATATACGTCTTACAAATCAGCAGTAGGAGGACAACCCAAATAAAATATGGGTTAAGGCTTTGTTAGACATTTCTCCAAACAAGTTATGCAAATCACCGATAAGCACATGAGAAGATGCTCAACATCATTAGGAAATGCAAATAAAAATTACCATGATTTTGATCAACCCCAGATCACCCCACTAGGATTTCTATAATAAAAAGACAGACAATAACAATTGTTGGCAAGTATGTGGAGAAATTAGAACACTTGTACATTGCTGGTGAGAATACAAAATGCTGAAGCCACTATGGAAAACTGTCCTGCTAGTTCCTCAAAAAGTTAAACATAGAATTACTATATAATCAAGTGGTTCAACTCCTAGATATATAACCAGGAGAAATGAAAACATACATGTACACAAAAACTGGTACATGAATGTTCATAGCATTATTCATAATTGACAAAGCATGGAAACAACTCAAATATTCAACAATGTAGGATATCAATGCAATATAATATTATGCCACCATACAAAGAAATGAAGTATTGATACATGCTACAACATAGGTGAACCTGAAAAATTATGCAAAGTGAAAGAAGGCCACATATTACATGACTCCATTTATATGAAACGTCCAGAATAGGCAAACCCATAGAGACAGAAAATAAAATAACAGTTGCCAGGGACTGGTGCTGGAGCCTGTTTGGGGGAATGGACAGACAGTTAATTGGTAACTTCCTTCTTATTTTGGTGATGAAAATATTCTGGAATTAGATAGTGGATAGTGATGGTGGTTGCACAACATTGTGAAATCACTAAAACCGCTGAATTGTACATTTTGAAATGGCTAAAATGATGAATTTTATGTTATGTTTATCTCAGTGCAAAAAGTTTTTTAATGTTTTTGTGAACATCACAATAAAAAAAAATGAGGCACTATATTTCACTAACTATATTTTTGGACATACAACAAACTACAATAATCTTTGAAGAGAATTTTTATTAAGATAAATCAAGTAAAATTTTGTGAATACACATATTATCAGAACTGCCCTTCTGAAATAAACATTTGTATTTCTTTTAAAAATGGAATTACAATTTTATTTTTCCCAAGCTAATATCAAAGTTATATTTGGGAAAGATAATTCTAATTCTTAGCATTACATGAAAATAGTTCACTTTCTTTATAAAACAACCTAGAGAACCACAAGAATGTTTGAGGAAACTCTTTTGGGATCTCTCCATTTTGTGAAATTATCACATATAGGAGTAAAATTAAAATTCAAAGATTTAACACATAACTTACAGAAAAAGGGTATTCACTGACAAAGGTGAAAACATATTTTTTCTATATATTCCACTATTATAATCACAAAATGTATAGATAAAGGTTTCATGTTAGGAACATTGTGACTAACAATCAGTATGAAGATGTTTTGAAATTAAATTGATGCTAAAGAAAAGCTGTGTTTATAAAATATTTGATAAAAATATTCATCTCTATTAACATTACAACATGGAGGTACATATTATCAAATTATGAAACCATATAGGGCGGCTTTAAACAATACTCTGAGACTCTTTTTTCCCATCTTCTTTTTTGACCTCTTTTCTTTCAGCTATTTCTTTCCCAATTTCAGCCTTGCTTTCATCTTTTCCATCTCCTCCATCTTTCCTGTCTCCTTTTCCATTTTCTTCCTCTCTTTCTTCTTCCTTTTTTCCATCTTGTCCTTTCTCTTTTTTATGTTCCTTCTCATTTCCACCTTCATCCCCCTTTCCATCTTCATCCTCTTTTCCATCTTCCTCCTTTTTTCCATCTTCTTTCTCTTTTCTATCTTCTCTCTTTTTTTCATCTTCTCCTTTATCTTTTTCATGTTGAGATTCTTTGCCATCTTCTCCTTTCCCCTTTCCATTTTCATTCTCTTTTTCAACTCTTTTCTCTTTTTCATCTTTTTCCTCTTTGCCATCTTCTCCTTTCCCTTTTCCATCTTCACCCTCATTTTCATCTCTGGTGCATGTCTTGTCTTCTTCCTCTTTTCCACCTTCTTTCTCTTTTCCATCTTCATCTTTCCTTTTTCCATCTTTGTCCTCCTTTCTATCTTCTCCTTTCTCATCTTCCTTGTTTTGATCTTCTCCATCCCCTTTCTGATCTTCTTTTTCACCTTCTTTTCCTTCTGCTGCCATTGCTTCTTTCTTTTCTCCTCCATCTTCTTTGATATCTTCAATTTTTTCTTCTTTTATTTCTTCTATTTCTCTTTCAGGAGCTGGTGCCTATATGTATAGAGAAAAAAACCCAAGATTATATTTGTAGATTTGGAACTGTTTCCCCTAAATACTTAGACAGGATTATATCTATTTTATGGAAAAAATTAATACTATAAGAAAGTAATTTTCCTGTGGAAAAGGCCTCCTAAATGACACATCATAAGGAAACTTTATATGAAATAGGATTAATTAAAATATCTCCACACAAACATGCACAAATAGGTATTTGGAACAATAAATTCAGGAAAACTTATTCATATAAATAATGTTCATTACAAATACGAGGAAACAGTGTAAATAAAGAAAAAAATGAGTAGCATAAATGTAAACAAAATATATTCCTTGAAGAAATAATACATTTTATTTCTATAATGGTCAGATTTAGGTTTACTTTGTGAAAAGTTACTTATAAAGTCTTTTACCAGATAGGATCACTTACAGAAGATTTTCCCTACATGCACAGCTTTGGTCTGTAGATTTGACACCAAATCCCATTTTCATTGCTTTTAACTACAATACCTAAAAATGTGGTATGCTAAAGATGCAAAGCAAGAGCTATGGGAAACATACATAATGATTTGTTTCACAATGTGAAGAGGGAAGAAGAATCATATGATCTCAAAAGGTATTTACAAATAGCCCTTGTGCTGACAAAAGGAATAGAGGATTGGCTTGTAATTAATAAGAAAGTCATTAGATTATTAATAAGTCATAATCACTGGCACTGTTCTATTAATATCAGTGTTAACCCACTGATGCCACTACCCATACCTGTAAATTCTCTCTTTTTATCTTAATATTTATTTATTTATTTGGTTGCTCATGGTCTTAGTTGCAGCAGGTGAGCTCCTTAGTTGTGACTCCAGGGCTCCTTAGTTTTGGCACATGGGTTCCTTAGTTGTGGCATGTGAACTCTTAGTTGCAGCATGTATGTGGGATCTAGTTCCCTGATCAGAAATCAAACCCGGGCTCCCTGCATTGAGAGTGCAGAGTCTTATCCACTGTGCTACCAGGGAAGTCCCCATACCAGTAAATTCTCAAATTTTAAATTCATTTTCTTTCTTTTCCCCTTAGATACCATTATACTACATGCTATAAATGGAATGTTTTTGTCCCCCAAAATTCATATGAGGAAACCTAATTTCCAATGCGATGATATTTGGAGGTAGGGCCTATGGGAGTTGATTAAGTCATGAGGGTAGAGCCCTCATGAAAGGGATTTATGTCATAAAAGAGGCCCCAGAGAGCTCTCTCACCCTTTCTGTCTTGTCAGGACACAGCGAGAAAACTGCCATCCATAAACCAGGAAATAGGTCCTCATCAGACACCAAAAATGCTGGAACATTGATCTTAGACTTCCCAGCCTTCAGAATTGTGAGAAATACATTTCTTTTGTTTATAAGCCACCCATCTGTGGTATTTTGTTACAGCAGCCTGAACAAACTAAGACACTATGGAGTCATACTCATTTAATATTTCTCAACTTTTAAACTACAAGATTTCTTTCAGTTGCACCCATTGTTAAACTTTCAAATGGACAAATCTGTTAATATTGGAAGATACCTCTATAATTTTGGCTTCTCCATTTTCAGCAGTTTCATTGTTGTATTCTTCTTTAACAACCTCTTTCTTTGTTTCAGCTATGGTTTTGGCACTTGCATCTGGGTTTTTTTCCATCATATCATTTTTTGTCTTCATTTTCTGTCCAGCAACACAAAACAATAAAAAAAAAATACACAATTTAACTAGTGTGTTGATTAAATGGCCTGCTATTTTTTTATTTTATTTTTTTAAGCTCTTTATTGGAATATAATTGCTTTACACTCTTGTACCAGTTTTTGAGGTCCACCAAAGTGAATCAGCTGT
Source organism: Hippopotamus amphibius kiboko (assembly GCF_030028045.1). NCBI lineage: Eukaryota > Metazoa > Chordata > Mammalia > Artiodactyla > Hippopotamidae > Hippopotamus > Hippopotamus amphibius. The sequence goes on along the minus strand of NC_080203.1, from coordinate 68,521,972 downwards.
ATTTATACACATATCTCCATATCCCCTCCCTCCCGTGACTCCCCCCCACCCTCCCCATCCCAGCCCTCTAAGGCATCACCTATCATCGAGTTGATCCCCCTTTGTCATATAGCAACTTCCCACTAGCTACCTATTTTACAGTTGGTAGTATATATATATCTATGCTATTCTCTCACTTCTTCCCAGCTTCCCCTTCACCCCCTGCCCCCCCAACCCTGTGTCCTCCAGTCCATTCTCTGCATCTGCATCCTTATTCTTGTCCTGTCACTGGGTTCATCAGTACCATTTGTTTATTTTAGATTCTGTATATATGAGTTAGCATACAATATTTGTTTTTCTTTTACTGGCTTACTTCACTCTGAATGACAGACTCTAGGTCTATCCACCTCATTACATGTAGCTCCATTTCATTCCTTTTTATAGCTGAGTAATATTCCATTGTATATATATGCCACATCTTCTTTATCCATTCATTTGTTGATGGGCATTTAGGTTGCTTCCATGTCCTGGCTATTGTAAATAGTGCTGCAATAAACATTACGGTACATGTTTCTTTTTGGATTATGATTTTATCTGGGTATATGCCCAGTAGTGGGATTACTGGATCATATGGTAGTTCTATTTTTAGTATTTTAAGGAAACTCCAAACTGTTTTAATGGCCCGTTATTTTATCAGCTGTTATAAAAATTTATGGAAAAGCTTTAAAATATCCATATATACTTAACATCAACAAAATTATCACTTGGCACTTTCAGCATCATTATAAATCTAAAATGGCCTTAAAATGAATAATATTCCTGATATGAATCAAAGAAAGTTTCTTTTAGATGAGAAGCAACAAGTTAAAATGCTGACTAGCGGCTACTCTGGGCCAATTGCCAGCCTCAGGTTAGACTTTGATAAATCAACTCTCCTTGACTAGAGGGGACCAGTTTGTCCCTGTCGTGTCTAATAATTAGCAACAGGGTTTTTAATTGCAGAGCCTCCATTGGTAATAATTAAGAGAAATACTATGTTAGGGAGAGCACCAATTTAGATATATTTGAAAGAGATCACCTGGTGACATTAGTGATTCAATATTTGGGTCTACAAGTTTTGGAATGACTTGAATCATGATTTCTTTACCAAGAAAGCTCTTTGCCTAAGTGTGTATGTAGTAGAAAGAGCACCGGGTTAACAGGCCAGCAAACGTGTGTTTTAAATCTGGATCTGTTTCTTACTCCATGTGATCTTGAGCAAAAGCAGAAATCTCTTTATTTACTTTTTGCATATGTAAAAGAGAGTAATACCACCTACCTACAGGGATGTAATAAGGAGCAAATGATAATATATATGTGAAATTACTTTAGAAAATGTAAAATGCAATATAGGTATGTTATTATTCTTTAAATACATGAGAAACAGAGCCAAGGAGGGTAAAGTGTTTTAAAGTCCATGATTATATATTATCTGTTTTATTCTATCACTGCCTTTTATTTTGAAAGGAAATGAACAGTGTTTACTATTTTAACAACTTATAAATTGAGTACTTAATTTTATAAATAGTGACCTGGAAATGTGAAACAGAGAAAAATCAAAAAGTAACTTTCTCTTCTGTTGTCACTTACTATGATTACTAAAACTATGGCCATTGTTTTAGCAATATCTTTTAATCAAGGATTTCACATTTTATGAATACAACTATAACTTAGTTTCTTCAACCACAAAATGATGGGATTAGATGGCATTCCTCCTAGCTTTAACCTTTTATGATGTTAAGAATTCAACCTATCCTTAAAACATTAATTATACCTCAATAAAGCAGTTCTAAAAAAGAAATAAAATCATATGATATTCACACACATTTACACATAAATAAATAAATAAATAAAAAGGGGGAAAAGTAAACATAATATTGAAGCTATTTCTATTTCTGATGTCTTTAACCACAACATCAGAGCATAGAAGCCTATATGAAATCAATTGTGTGCATTTGAAAATAATGTATGTGAAAGTACTTTGCAAACTAAAGTATTATCAAGTGTTAGTTACTATTATTATCACAAAGCATTACTTTGGTTACTACAGTTTACACCTTTTGTTTCCCCAGGAATACTGGTATTGTGACATCAAACACATATACATTTTATGGGTCTATCCAACTAAAATTTTTTTGTCTCTTCCTAATGAAAATGCCAAAACACAGCAGACAATCAAAGAATACAAACAAATATTTCCAACTCAAAGGGCTGACATGTACCATATGGTATAATGTATAATGTAATATATCACTAACTGAAAAGAAAATAAAGCAAAATGATCAACTGTATGCCTTTCCAAAAAAACTATTTCTGAAGAAAAGCAAGTTTCTCTCAACATTGCATGCTGAGTATTTACCCTTGGAGTTGATGTTCTTTTGGACTTCAACTCTGGTGTAATGGGCACAGGCAACTGCAAAAACAATACAAGTTATGGAGGAAAAAAAGGAAGAAATCATAATTGAAGAAAGCTCAGCAACAATGTAATTCAACCTCGTAATTAAAATAAATGGGAACAGTTCAAACTGAACACTTGGATAAAAACATTTCCTTGATGTGAAAGTTTTTCTTAAAATGTCAAAAACAAATCTTGTATTAAATAACTAGTATTGTCCAGGATTCCCTGAATTTTAAAATTACATTTTACATTACGTGAGCAGGTTTTTAAAAAGACTACTTACAGCAGACAGTCTGGCTGATCTTCTCTTTGGCTATAAGTTAAAAATAATTATCAGTTAAGAGAATTATGGATACACAAACCTAGAAATATTTATATTGTGGTGAAAATATTTCGTGTAACACTACATATATACTGTCATTAAGAAGCATTGTGAACTTGATTTAAAAATATCAGAGTAAAAATATAAGTTTTGATTTTTTCCCTCCTCTGGACACTTCATATAGCTAAGGAAAAAAAAAAGCCCAAATTAAATTTCAGTTGCTAGGCTAAATGAACACAATGGTTAGTAACAAGGAGTATATCTGAAATGAAAATACAGCCCCTTCCTGCAAACTGACAAAAAAATTATTTTGCTTAAAATGAAAAAACTCTCCAGATCTTAAGCACAATAAGGTCCTAAGTTCCAAGAAGTTTGGAGTTTTCAGTACCTACTGTATTTCTGAGAGAGCTCGCTGGCATACCATACCGGTACTCCTACGGTACAAACCTACTAACCAACATTTAGTTTTTAGCTGCTTATGTTTCTTAATTTTATAAAACAAGTGAATTTTTTCAGACATTCTAAACTTAAAGAACTCACCTCCTGCCTCATATCACCTTGACCTGCAGCCTATACAGGGGAGAAAAACACACAGAAATAAGGTCATCGATATAAACATAGATTGATAGATTCGATCAATTGCCTATAGATTGCAGTTGCAATATAACAGCTTATGACTTTTTCCTGGATTCCTGCGCAAGTAGCCACGTGTTAGTGCCTAGTAGCATGCTGTCTGCTAACGTGCAAATGTGCACCAAGATGCAAATGAATTCCCAGCACATAAGTTTATACAACTGATAGTCAATTTCATCCTTTTGTGTAAATTGCATCTCCTAAAAACAAACCTTTTTAATTTTAAAATCCACCTGTTTTAGCCAGTGTTAAAGCCAAAAAGGGTGGGGGCGGGCAAATGAAAGCGGAGCTTCATGCAATTTTCTTGTCTGCTTAGCCTTATGCTTGAGATACAATTGTACTTATCTGACCCTCTCTTCTGACTGGACTACTCTCCCCTCCAAGTTCTGCATACAAGAACTACAACCCCCACAATACTTTGGGGTGTGTGTGTGTGTGTGTGTGTGTGTGTGTGTGTGTGTGTGCTGGGGGAACCTCTTTGTTACAATGTCAATGCGTTATTCTGAGAAGCCGGCTGCGGATTTTAAAACTTCCCGCCACTACCTGCTACAAGTTTGCTGTCAGCTCTGTAAAATAGCAGGACCCATTGCACAAGCCTAGAAAAGCATAGCGGCGGGAATCTCAGGAAGGGGGATGGTGATGAGAAACCATTGCTTTCAGTATCCGAGCAGCCCTTTAGCCTAGGAATTATCAAGCTATTACACGAGTCATACAGCCCCAAAGCACCGGGGAATTTCAGTCTTATTCCTATGTTCTAAAAATAGGGAAGACGGATGAATGGATAAGAATAATACCAAAACAATCATAACGCCTTACATTAGCACAGTGTTTTACAGTTTTATCAAGCAACGAAACAGCGATTGATTTCACTTCTAAGGGCACCCGCCCCCCCAACAAACAAAACAAACGAACACCGAGCGTGAATTTAATTCCCGTCCAAAAGAGGAGCCACGAATTTTTAAGTGAGAGTTTGTCTAAAGTGAACAAATCCATGCTACTCTAACATCAGCAATAGTTTGACGCGTTTCTCTTATCATCCTTCCACCTTTAGACGGTGAGTGAACTTGGAGAGTCTCTGATCTCTCAGCCCCAAAGTTGCTAATCACAGAGGTAAATCTCCCTTTTCTAGGACAGTTTGAAGTCTGCGCCGCCTAATGGCACAGGATTACCATTGCATAGCCATCTGGCATGACAAGAAGTGGAGGAGGGAAAAAAAAAGGCAAAAGAAAACGGGAAGAACAAAGGCAAATACGGGAGAAAGCCATGGCTTTCGTTCCCCCAAACTGGACGGTTCCCGGAGTAAAGCTGGAGGTTGAGGAGGAAACTAGTGCCTGGAAGTGTGGTTGGGAGAAATGTTCTCCAATAGGGTAAGCGGAGGAAGGGGGGTGGGGTAGGAAGCGACAGCACAGCGCTATGGCTGTTTGTAATTCAGCATGGAGACACCTCTCAAGCTATTCTTTCCCTTAAACAAAACAAGCCAAAAGTGAACTACTAGTTGCGTGAGAGATCATCCTCAACCTTACACCAACCGATATTTGCCCTTCCCTCGCCTTCCATTCAGCACATCACAAAATCGAACTAGAAGCCAAAATGCTTTTAAAAAAAATCTCTGCCGATTAGGAAATATGTATTTCAGTTGCTAATCCCCCTTCTATCTTCCTACTTACCTTTCTTTTGGGCATTGTTGCAGCTCTCTATAGGAGATCTTAACAGTCAGCAGAAAAAAAGCCGAGCAGTCTCTGCCCGACAGCTCAGAGAGCAACTGAGTTTTCAATGAACTAATTGCAGCACGACCTGTACTTGCCTCCAAAAAAAAAAAAAAAAATCCCTCGTTATTGGCAACATTAAACGCACCAGACGCAACCAAACTACGTGAATGGTTAGCAGGAGTGCGAGCCAGATTGGAGTGACAGGCTGTCAGGCCAATAAGGGGAGGTGACTAGCCCAGGGGGCGTGGCCCACGGAGTTGCTGGAAGCCCTCCTACGCTGCCTGCTCTGGCCGCTGGCGGGGTAGAGGAGCACCCGGGCTTACTGGAGGCAAAGTGCTGAAGCACAAAACCGGCGGGAAAGCTGGAATTGTCTTGATGGTTGGTTTGTTTGTTTGTTTGTTTTCCTTTTATGTAGGAATGACAGACGAAAGTCATTGCACTTCCTTTCAATACAATCTCCAAAAGCCCCACTTTACTGCTTCCTGGAGAGAAAGTGCTTTAGAGACATGATTGAAACTAGGCTCCAGTCTTTCCATTCTACTTTTGACAGGAGGGTGTAGATGAACTGAGAAGAGCACTCATTCAGAAATTAGAAAAGAATGGAGCTGTTTCTCAGGTTGAGGGAACTTTCCGCCAAAGCAGAATTGTGGTCCAATCAGGATCAGGGTGCCAAAACTGGCGCGTCTCCCGCAGATGGAAAGCAGAAAAACTGGGAGCTGTAAAAGCAGGAGGAACCTGATGGTAGGGACACTGGATAGATACCATTATCCCACTTGGTGGGAGTCCACCAAGAATTCAATGTGACCCCGAGTGAGGTTTGTAATAACAGAGGTCTATCCAGAGGAAAAGTGCTGATGCAATGGATTATGAATCCAAATGTGGCATTTAGTGAAGGGACTCGGGAAGGTGTCATACATGAAAGTGTTTAGGACTCAGAGCCTGGACTAGGATAAAGCTATTAAAGCACTCACCTCTGGTGGAAATTTAAGGATGTGCCCCAAACTCAGGAGATTAGTATGAGGCAAATTGAGGTGAATCATACAAGTGTAGGGTAGGATCTTGTTTTCATTTAAAATTGATATTTTGTTCATCATGGACTTTTTTGCATTAATTAGGTCTTTAAAATAGTGCATTAAATATTTATCTTCATTATCGAGTTTTGGAGTGCCCCTTATAATTAGTGCCTGAGGAGAGTGCCCCCTAACATCACCCTGGTCCTAGCCATTTTTAGGTGGCTTCCTACTCTAAAAAAGGCTTTTATCTGCCTTCCAGACTTAGTTCCTGAGACCTAAAGGTTGTGATAGTCAGGTGGGGAGTGGTGAATAAGACACTTGAGGATAATTATGGGTAAAAATGTAGGATCCTGAAGCACTTTCTCAGAATGCCTTGCTTTGTTTTTTGTAACAGCTAATTGGGTTTAAACATGCTCCAACAACAGCCAAAATCCCTATGGTGGAAGGTTAATCAAAAAAGGAAATTAACTCTTTGAACATTTACTTAAAGGAAGAAATCCATTTGTGTTCATGTGGATTAAAAAATTGGAATCATCAGTCTAAAAATAAATATTCATATCTTCTGTAGAATACCAAACCATCCCTTCAAACCTAAATATGGCCTAACAGAAGAACCCATAATTCTCACCTTTGCCCCTTCTTCCCCAGCACCTACAGTGTAGAATTAAACAGATCAGGTAGTAAAGACTGTTTGACTGCAGCTCAGTTTCCCTCCTCCAACCTCATATTGCATTCTGATTCAAGTAAGTGAATCAGAAAGACATTTAAATTGCTTCCTTTTCCTGCAGTTACTGGGATCATCCCTAGATTCTCTAGATGCCTCTTTTATGGTGAAGGCATTATTAGGTGAACCTAGATATGTTTCAATCATTTTATTTTCCAAGAATTAGAAAGTAAACATAAAATTTGGGTTCAATATAAGGCTTGCTTCATAAGGATAAGGAGAAACATGAGAGGAATGAAAAATGTGTCAACACGAACACATTCAACAAATTCATATTTAGCATTATTTTGTGAGTTGGATTTTGTTTTTATAGACTAGCCTATGAAACTGCAAAGTTGCATTACACAGTTTCTGCCCTTAATAATTTTTATAATTGTGTAGGATAAAGCAAGCAGATGCACACATTTATAAATCAAGGTTGCTTGTATCATGTGAGTGGTACAATTTAAGTTCAATGATAAAACAGAAGGGAACTATGGTTTAGGACTGAAATCATCGGAGAAGGTTTTGCTGAGGATGTAGTATTTGACTTGGCTCTAAACTGTTGGATAGACTGTTATACCAAATTCAGAAGCAGGGAAGCTTTGTACTTGTTCAGGGAACAGAATGCCTAGTCCAAGTGGATTGAAACAAATGATCATGAGGAGTCTTGGGAGGTAAGGCTTAGTTTGGAGGCAAAAAAAAAAAAAAAAAAAGTGCAGGTCAGTGGACTCTTAGATTCCTCTAAAGTTTGTGAGCAATTTTCTTTTTTGATCAATTTCCCTTCCTTGCAGCCTAACCTGTTGCATCTGTGATTTATGTCTTATCAGATTAAAACAATAGTCATGCACGCATAAGAAAATTTTCTGAGGTTGAAACATTTCTCTAATTCCTGACCCCTATCCCTATTTTCTTCTTTCCAACCATTAACCAAGGTAGTCTTTTGTAGAAACCAACCTGTCCTAGGCTTTTTGCCTTTGCTGTATAATTACTTCTGATTGCAGCCCCATTGTCTTATATCTTTGCTCATCAAACTGTTCAGACCCAAGTCAAATATCACTTCTCTGACAAAAGCCTTATCCAGTCATTTCAGCCCCCAAAGATTCTACCTTATTGTTACGCTATAGAATTTAAATTCTACCACTCATACGGCACAAGCAAGCTTTGGTATTTTCCACTTTCTCCCCAACCACTCAGTCGTACAATTTCACATTGACTTAAAATTTTATATACTTTTTCTCCTTGCCTAAATATTTTCACAGCACATTACACTCTATATATCTCCTTTAGAATTTACTAACTTTAAAAACTATTTTTCTAAAATTGATAAATTATTCCTTAAGTAAAGTTTTTATTTTCTTATAATTGTCAAAGTGACAATTTTTTGGGGGCTCTTTTTTAAAAAAAATTACATTGGCTTATTTCTCTTTTTAAATTATTTATTAATGACTATGAAGGTTGGTTGCTGGACAATTCTCCACAGGACTCTCTAATCTCCCATGGGTATTAAGTATGCCTACTGTCACCCTCAAAACTTACAGAGCTGTAGCATGCCCATTTAGTAACCATTGGGAAATGACACAGGAAGATATGAAAAATTATAAAGGAAAGACATCAACATTAAAATGTTTGAGACAGAGAATCCAAAAGAAAGTATTAAGTGTTATGAGAAAAGGGATGCTAGGCAGTTAAGATAAAAGAGGTCTTCAAATGTTCTGTATATTCATAGTTTAAAATGATATATATGTTGCATAATTAAAAGTATTTCTCCATACACTGCTTTGCATGTAATGGGATCTCAAAAATACTGATTGATTAGTAATAAATATCTTCTGTTCCATATTAAATTGTCTTTAATTTTGGCCTCATCCATTACCATTATTATTCTTTTTTTTTTATAAATTTATTTATTTTATTTATTTATTGGCTGTGTTGGGTCTTCATTGCTGCACACGGGCTTTCTCTAGTTGCTGCGAGCAGGGGCTACTCTTCATTGTGGTGAGCAGGCTCCTCATTGTAGTGGCTTCTCTTGTTGTGGAGCACGGGCCCTAGGTGCGTGGGCTTCAATAGTTGCGGCACATGGGCTCAGTAGTTGTGGCTCACGGGCTCTAGAGTGCAGGCTCAATAGTTGTTGCGCATGGGCTTAGTTGCTCTGTGGCACGTGGAATCTTCCCAGGGCAGGGCTCGAACCCTTGTCCCTTGCATTGGCAGGCGGATTCTTTACCACTGCGCCACCTAGGAAGTCCTATTACTCGTTATATTTCTAAAAAGTGAAAAAAGTCAGAAAACTACCTACTATTGTTAGCAAATAATGAGGTAAGACTTCCATTATATAGTTAAAATCTGTGTTTTAAATACATTTTCACTTGGTATTTTCAAAAGGCAAAACAAATGGTAAGTCTACAGTGAACCAAAATACATAAATATACTTATTTTTGAGCCTTATATATGATTGATCTGAGGAATTTGCTTAGATTGATGACAGCTCTTACCTGAGACTCTGGAAAAATTATAATCTTGAAGACCCAAAGCTTCCCATATCCTATGTTTATTCACAGCAGGCTGGAAACTAATAAAAGAGTGAATTAATGAGTGATCCCAGATATGCAGGATCTGGAAAGTGTGTTTCCAATGGTAAAAATAAACAGGGCTGCTTTCTAGGGGAAAAAATGAATATAATACAATTTTATGTTTTTAATTGCAAAATGTCTACCTACTTTTAAAGTAATTATTTGAGGGAATCCTATTTTTAGGCTCTCAGACCTTAAAACTTAAAGGAGGCTGTTGGAGATTCTCTAGTTTAATCCCCTTGGAATACAGATGAATAAACTCTAGCCCAGGAAGTTAAATGAAATGCCCAAGATCATCTATTAAATGCACAGCAGGTTTAATGGTTTTGTACTAAAAATGTATCTATGGTTGTGATGTTAACAATTATACAACTTATGCAGAGAGGTTAGTAACGAAGTCGCGTATTTGGTAAACACAAATTTTGTTCAAGTCCAGTGACTTCAAAATTCAAGAAGAAACTCTGGCCATCAACCTACTTCAGATACTTTTTTAATGCTTATTCACTGGATCCTCCATTCATCTACAATCTTAAACTCAGATTCTCTAGTCAGTTTCAATTATCTCAAGAAAGTAGAAAACTTAGAGTGGAGAAATTCCACTTTCACCTTTTGTTCTTTTTCCTTTTTGGTTTAATGTAATTGCAGGGAATGTGGGTTTTTCACCTAGAACTTGACAAATACTTGCCTATGTTTTCCTCTTTCTTTTGCTAGCAAAGACAAGTTTTCAAATAAAATTGCAGATGAGCTTTCTCATTGGCTAAAAGTTATTCAAAAATTTCCAGCTTCCAGTAGGTGTCCTCATTTACTTGAAAAGTGTTTCAAAGTTTCTCACTTTAGCGATAAAGGCTTCTGGTTCCCTTAAATTTACTAAATTCTATCTATTGAAATTAATTTGTTTGTTTGGTATGGTTAATATCTGTTTTTGTATGAAACATGAGACTTTTAAAATCTTAAAAATTTTCTAATATTTTACCATCAGCCTTATCTTACAGAAGTACAGATATTAGTCCACAGCTTATAAACTACTAACATATATTGGGACACTTCTACAAATTGTGTGAATATCATGGTATGCTAACACAGTGGCATCTTTAGTTTAAAACAATTGTATTTTGGCTTTTTGTATTTTAATTTACTTTAATGCTCCAGGCTTCTTCTATCTCATTAGAAAGCTCACTAATGCTGGTTATCCTTATAAAAATACTTTATAAAAAAATTAATAGGGAATCCCCTGGCATTCCCGTGGTTAAGACTTGCCGCTTTCACTGCCGTGGACTAGGGTTTAGTTCCTGGTTGGGGAACTGAGAGCCCACAAGACGTGCAGTGAGACCAAAAAAAAAAAAAAAAGAATTAGAGACAGTTTTTGAAGGGCACGACCCCTACTGTGTCCCCCTTTGCCTGGCAAAGCAAAAGTTATTTTTTCTACTTAAAAAAATGAATTAATTAAAAAATTGAAAATACCCCATGCTGCCCATATGAGATTAGAGCCTATTTTCAAGAAGACATAGATCGTTTTTTGGTGTAGTCCAACCGTCCATCAATGAGGGTTGATTAGAAACAATCACCCTTCACATAGAAAATAGTGGCAACCTGTCAAATAGGTTGTGTGCCGGAAACCAATGTCTTCATTACTAAAAAATTCAATTTAGTACACTGATACCATTTTAATCAGAGGTTAAATTAAATGGTGGATTTTTTTCAATGCTCATAGAGAAATGATTCTCTTAACTTTGTGTGATGCTGGGTTTTTCCCTCCTTTTTCTGTTTCTGGCCTTCATCCACTCACTTAGAACCTTACATATCAGATTGCTTTGTAATAAGTACCATGTAACCCTCCAAATTGTTTTATTTTGTTGTAAATTACTTAAAGCCATTAACTGAAACGTGTTTAAATTTAGACATATCTAAAGTGTGATAACAAAGTTAAAAGTATTCTTCAATTTTCAAACTGTAGATATGAATACTCTGATGAAGTAGTAAAACTCAAGTAGATTTTTGTTTTGGGAAATTGGCAACTACATTATCGTACTCACTAACTCTATGTACCTTCATGAGGATAAATGAACAAATAGCTGTAAAACAAAGATGCTAAAATGCTTTTCAATGTACAGCAAAGGAAGAAAGAGTGCACGGAGGAAGAGAGAAAAGAAGATCCACTGGAGAAGAACCATTAAGAAATTATCTATTGAGTCATTTTGAGGGAATTATTCATACACATCTCTGGGTTCTTAAATTCTAAGGACGTGTGGAAAACATTTACTTCAAGGTTTTCCCTATTACTTCTTTCTCAAGGAATCATTCTTTTTTGTTGTTGTTGTTGTTGTTTGTTCCTATCTTTTATTTATTGTCAGTCTATGTTCAATTCATTTGTTAAACAATAGCTGACATGCTTCATTCCTTTCCCGCTTACTTAAAACCTGGGAAATTATAATTTATATTGAAGTGAGTAATCATTTAAGCAAATGGGCATGCTCAATTTTTACACATTTTAGTGACAATAGTATAAATTTACATTTATATATATATTCATTATTTTTAATAAACTAAACATATCTTTGGAACTTTTTCCCTTGGTTTCAGGGTTAAATTGTCTAAATGCAAATAAGATTTTTTAAAAATATGCCCATAGTTTATTTGTTGAATTATATATTGTTTAGTCTATCTCATGTATGGATTCATTGCTAATTCAAATTGAAAGGAAAATAGAATTTTTCTTTGGTCTCCTTTTGTTTATATGTTCTAGTTCACTTCTAAATTTGTTGTAACATTAATTGCCATTCAACACTTGATTTCTCCTGGATAAGGCCCATACTGGAGATTTTTAGAAAGTAATAAATACACACTCTTTTGTTTCATAAAGTATTTTTTTTCTGTGAAAAATATTATTTGTATAGCTCTTAAAAAACAGAAACATTATTTTGTGAGTTTATGCTAAATTTTGCCCATAAAAGTAATTTCCTATTATATTTAATCATCTTAATTGCATATTTAAAATAACTGTGGCAGGATAATTTCTTTAAATATTAATTTGTATTTTGTTTCCATTTCAAAGATTTAGCCAAATCTTTGTGTTTCCTCCCTTCAGCCAGTTGCTGATGGCTATGCTTTGAGAATTACACTGGCTAAATTCTTGGAATTGGTGGAACTTGTTTATTAAAGGGAAGAAGGGGTCCCAAAAAATAGAAGAGGGAAAAAGAGCCATACTGCAGGAGACTCTGAACTTTCCTCAAGGCAGAGGAGGTGACAAGGGGTGGGATAGTGAGACCAGGCACTATTGGCACATAGTGTCCCAGATTAAAATGTGGCTGTGGGATGCCAAATTAGGTAGTAGGAATACTGTAAGAGGGGTATTTCTGAGAATAATTGGAACAGAAGTGCCTCAGAGACAGGTGGCAAGTATCAGCACCGGAGAGCAAGCAGCACCACTTTACACTCTCACCAACACAGATGGATGCCCACTTCTTTTATCTTGGCCAGCATTTAGTGTTTTAAAATATATTAATTTCACATGTCTTTAATTATGAGTGAAGCTGTACATCTTTGTATATGTTTGATGGCCATTTGTATTTTTGTGTGTGAATTATTTGACCATATCTTTTATTTTTCTATTTGATTTTTCTCTTTCATCTTTTGAACTTTTTATAGTGGTATGTTTTTTCCAGACAAAAGATTTAAGTTTTTATATAGTCTTATCACTTTTTCTACATGACTTCTTGGTTGTGTTTTCTTTTAGAAGAACTTCACCATTCCAAAATTATAAATATATCCACTCATACTTTTGCCTAGAAATCATATAGTTTCACTTTTTATATTTAAATATTTGTTCAGTTCTCTGGACTTCATTTTTTTAGAAGAGTGAGTGGGAGTACAGCTTAGTTTTTTTCAAAAATATGAGCCAATTGTCTGAGCAGAGAACTTATCATCCATAAGTGAAGAAACTGAGGCCTAGAGCAATAAAGCAACTCACCTAAGATTTCTAAGTAAATTATTAGCAAAGCTGAGAATAGGAATCAGATTTTCTACTTCAACTTTTGGCCTGTAATTTTTCCAACAAAGTACACTGACTCACTGTCACCTCTTCTTGCTTAAATACTTTCCTGGCATGACAGTAGTGTGATTTAGTCTAACCCAGTAGAAATTGGATGAAAAACCTTTTTAATTATAAACAATTATCTACTTGCCACCAGGAGAGTGTGAATTAGAAAATGATTTATTTCCTTGTATAGGGAAGAGCTATAAGACCAGCTGTTCTTTAGATTAGTGCTTGGCATAGGTTGGGAAGGTAATGATCTCTAAGAGGGGTAGGGGTGGGAATGGACGCAAGATAAGAGGGAGGACTTCTTTATATTTTTCTCTTGGGTCAGACCTTCAAGGGTCACTACTTAGAGATTATTAGTAAGATATTTCCTAGTTTTCTCCAGATTAAATTAATAATGACAGCTACCATTTATTGGAAGCTTACTATGTGTCAGGTACTATTTAGGCTTTATATGAATTATCTCTGGTCCTCAGTTTACAGGAGATACAGCTAGCAATTGCTGAACCAGAATTCAAACTCAGATGAGTTTGAGTCCAGAGCCTGTTCTCTTTTAATTACAGTTTAGTTCTTTCAACCTTTATTTTATCCAGTAATTCTGCTTTTGAATCTTAGTTCAGAAATTCATCATTATAGGAAAACTCAGCATTAAAAAATTGCTAATGTAATTAATTTATTAGAGAATTAATTATGTTTGGTTTCCCATCTTGGAGTTTTACATTTCCAGTTCTCTTTGAGACACAATGCCATCTTACCCCCAACTGTGAAATCGCTACTAGATCAGTGCTTGTAGAATGTAATTATCCTGACCACAGCTCTAATTCACATTCATTCATTCCACAAATATTCATTGAGTACTTCCCAGGGCCCAGCCACTGATTAGGCACTGAGGATACAAATATTTGACTCTGGTTCTTAAGGAACTCACAGTCTAGTACAGAAATAGGTGTGCCTACAGAAATTACAGTGTAATCTGAGATGTGATATAATCAGAGATGTGATAATGTGATATAATGTGCAAAACAGGGAATCAGAGATAGAAGCAAATAACACTAAAAGTGGAGATGCCAGGGAGGTAAAGATGAAAGAAGAGAGATGGGTATTCCAAACAAAGAATTACTAATAATTCTATACATTTTTACTTATCCTAAAGAAGTAATATTTGTTAAAATACTGACATGCTAAATATTTATTTTTCATAGCATGCTTAAAACAAATAAATATTAGAATACATGCCAATGTATCCCGCAAATTTTCTTGTGGACTACCTGTGGTATCGTGTCCACACTATGAAAAGCATTCCTCTATTAGAGGCACTGGTGTTGTTCCCAGAGCTCAGTGCAGATGCCTGGGTTTTCTATATAACTGGACAATTCAGTGACCATTGGGCTATGTGTTTTCAGGCAGCACTGAATGGGGAGCATTCCTTCTTTCTTGCTTGACTAGAGAGAAGTGGGACTCTTCCTTGAGTATAGCCAGGAACTTGCTGGAACTGAGGAAGACTATATAAGTGCACAGCCAAGATAGAAAATGTGATCTTGATCAGCTATTATTTTAGGCAAGCAGGGGCAGGTTTGGAATAATTCAGCCTCCTTGCATAAGATGTGGACTAGATAAGACTGGCAAACATATGATGTGTATGCCATTATATGTATACCACATAATTTCACTGACATGAAAAATGAAAACCATTATCTTAATATTTCTGTTTCTTGTTTTCATTGCCAATTCGCTTCAATATTTCAATTAAAATTTTAAACATAAAAAGTGTTGTGATTTTAGTAGATTGAATTTCCATTAAAATTATTTTCTTATAGTGAGCATGAAAATATCTGCTTGTTTACAGTTATTATCAAAAAATGGATAAATCTATTGATGATGAATCTATGAATAGATTTACATCTGGTAAACAAGAGAGACACTAAAAAAACACAGTGTGTATGCATATTACAAAACTTTAATATAAACATCATCTTACTAAATATTGAATTTTAGCCTGTTTGAAATCATGCTATGTACTGTAATGCCATTCTCTAATTCTGTTATTGGGCTTTTTGGTTACAAGTACTCATTAACAACCAGTGTAGGACCTTCACATTGAGTTTGAACACTATCATTTGGTTTCATACTGAAATTTTTTTTAAATTGGGCTATAGTTGCTTTACAATATTGTGTTAGTTTCTGCTGTACAATGAAGTGAGTCAGCTATATGTATACATATATCCCCTCCTTCATGGGCCCTCCTCACACCCGCCATCCCACCCATCAAGGTCATCACAGAGCACTGAGCTGAGCTCTCTGAGCTATACAGCAGGTTCCTGCTAGCTAACTGTTTTACACATGGTAGTGTGTATATGTCAATCCCAATCTCCCAATTCATCCCACCCCCTCTTTCCCTCCTCCATGTCCTCACATCTGTTCTCTACAGCTGTGTCTCTATTCCTGCCCTGCAAATAGGTTCATCTGTACCATTTTCTCGATTCCACATATATACATGAATATACTATATTTGTTTTTCTCTTTCTGAATTACTTCACTTTGTATGACAGAATCTAGGTCCATTCATGTCTCTACAAATGACCCAGTTTCGTTCCCTTTTTTGGCTGAGTAATATTCCAATGTACATATGTATCACATCTTTATCCATTCATCTGATGATGGACATTTAGGTTGCTTTCATGTCCTGGCTACTGTAAATAGTGCTGCAATGAACATTGGGGTGCATGTGTCTTTTTTTTTTTTTTTTTTATGATTTATTTATTTATTTATTTAATTTTTGGCTGTGTTGGGTCTCCGTTGCTGTGCACAGGCTTTCTCTAGTTGTGGTGAGCGGGACCTACTCTTCATTGCAGTGCACGGGTTTCCCATTGCAGTGGCTTCTCTTGTTGCAGAGCACAGGCTCTAGGTGCACAGGCTTCAGTAGTTGCGGTGTGTGGGCTCAGTAGTTGTGGTGCATGGGCTTAGTTGCTCCCGCGGCATGTGGGATCTTCCCAGCCCAGGTATTGAACCCGTGCCCCATGCATTAGCAGGCGGATTCTTAACCACTGTGCCACCAGGAAAGCCCACATATGTCTTTTTGAATTATGGTTTTCTCAGGGTATATGCCCAGTAGTGGGATTCTTGGGTTATATGGTACTTCTACTTTTAGTTTTTAAAGAAACCTCCATACTGTTTTCCATAGTGGCTGTATCAGCTTACATTCCCACCAACAATGCAAAAGGGTTCCTTTTTCTCCACACACTATCCAGCATTTATTGTTTGTAGATTTTTGGATGATGGCCGTTCTGACCGGGGTGAGGTGATACCTCATTGTAGTTTTGATCTGTGCTTCTCTAATAGTTAGTGATGTTGAGCATCTTTTCATGTGTTTGTTGGCCATCTGTATGTCTTCTTTGGAGAAATGTCTATTTAGATCTTCCACCCATTTTTTGATTGGGTTGTTTGTTTTTTTGATATTGAGCTGCATGAGCTGTTTGTATATTTTGGAGATTAATCCTTTGTCGGTTGCTTCTTTGGCAAATATTTTCTCCCATTCTGAGGGTTGTCTTTTCGTTTCATTTATAGTTTTCTTTGCTGTGCAAAAGCTTTTAAGTTTCATTAGGTTCCACTTGTTTACATTGGTTTTTATCTCCATTACTCTAGGAGACAGATCCAAAAATATATTGCTGTGAGTTATGTCAAAGAGTGTTCTTCTTATCTTTTCCTCTAGGAGTTTTATAGTGTCTGGCCTTACATGTAGGTCTTTAATCCATTTCGAGTTTATTTTTGTGTATGGTGTTAGGAAGTGTTCTAACTTCATTCTTTTACATGTAGCTGCCAGTTTTCTCAGCACCACTTATTGAAGAGACTGTCTTTTCTCCATTATATATTCTTCCTCCTTTGTCACAGATTAGGTGACCATATGTACATGGGTTTATCTCTGGGCTTTCTATCCTGTTCCATTGATCTATATTTCTGTTTTTGTGCCAGTACCATACTGTCTTAATTACTGTAGCTTTGTAATATACTCTGAAGTCAGGGAGCATGATTCCTCCAGCTCCGTTTTTCTTTCTCAAGATTGCTTTGCCTATTCAGGGTCTTTTGTGTTACCATGGAAATTGTAAAACTTTTTGTTCAAATTCTGTGAAAAATGGCATTGATAATTTGATAGAGATTGCATTGAATCAGTAGATTGCTTTGGGTTGTATAGTTATTTTCACAATATTACTTCCTCCAATCCAAGAATATGGTGTATCCCTTCATTTGTGTCATCTATGATTTCTTTCATCAGTATCTTATAGTTTTCTGAGTACAGGTCTCTTACCTCTTTAGGTAGGTTTATTCCTAGGTATTTTATTCTTTTTGGTGTGATGGTAAATGGGATTGTTTCCTTAATTTCTCTTTCTGATTTTTTGTTGTTAGTGTATAGAAATACAAGATATTTCTGTGCATTAATTTTGTATCCTTCAACTTAACCAAATTCATGGATGAGCTCTAGTAGTTTTCTGGTGGCATCTTTAAGATTTTCTATTTCTAGTATCAAGTCATCTGCCAACAGTGACAGTGTTACTTTTTCTTTTCCACTTTGGATTCCTTTTTATTTCTTTTCCTTCTCTGATTGCCATGGCTAGGACTTCCAAAACCATGTTGAATAAAAGTTGTGAGACTGGACATCCTTGTCTTGTTCCTGATCTTAGAGGAAATGCTTTCAGTTTTTCACCATTGAGAATGATGTTTTCTGTGGCTTTGTCTTATCTGACCTTTATCATGTTGAGGTAGATTCCCTCCATGCCAACTTTCTGAAGAGTCGTTATCATAAATGAGTGTTGAATTTTGTCAAAAGCTTCTTCTGCATCTATTGATGTGATCATATGGTTTTTATTCTGTAATTTGTAAATATGGTGTATCTCATTGATCGATTCACGTATATTGAAGAATCCTGGCATCCCTGGGATAAATCCCACTTGATCACGGTGTATGATCCTTTCAGTGCTCTGATAGATTCTGTTTGCTAGTAATTTGTTGAGGATTTTTGCATCTATGTCCATCAATGATATTAGTCTGTAGTTTTCTTTTTTTTGTGATATCTTTGTCTGGTTTTGGTAACAGGGTGATTGTTGCCTTGTAGAATGAGCTTGGGAGTGTTCCTTCTTTTGCAAATTTTTGGAAGAGTTTGAGAAGAATGGGTGGTAGCTCTTTTCTAAATGTTTGATTGAATTCACCTCTGAACCCATCTGTTTCTGTGCTTTTGTTTGTTGGAAGATTTTTAATCAAAGTTTCAATTTCATTACCTGTGATTGGTCTGTTAATATTTTTCATTTCTTCCTGGTTCAGTCTTGGAAGTTTGTACCTTTCTAATACTTTGTCCATTTCTTTCAGGTTGTCCATTTTATTGGTATATGTTTGCTTGTAACAGTCTTTTATGATCCTTTGTATTTTTGTGGTGTCAGTTGTAACTTCTTTTTGATTTCTAATTTTATTGATTTGAATCTTCCTTTTTTTCATGATGAGTCTAGCTAAAGGTTTATCAATTTTGTTTATCTTCTCAAAGAACCAGATTTTAGTTTCATTGATTTTTGCTACTGTTTTCTTCATTTCTATTTCATTTATTTCTGCTCTGATCTTTATTATTTCTTTCTTTCTGCTAACTTTGTGTTTTGTTTGTTCTTCTTTCCCTAGTTGCTTTAGGTGTAAGGTAGGATTGTTTATTTGAAATTTTTCTACTTTCTTGAGTTAGGACTGAATTACTATAAAATTCCCACTTAAGACTGCTTTTGCTGCATGCAATAGGTTTGGGGTTGTTGTGTTTTCATTGCTTTTGTTTCTATGTATTTTTTGATTTCCTCTTTGATTTCTTCACTGATCTTAGTTATTTAGTAGCATATTATTTAGCCTCCATGTGTTTATGTTTTTTACAGATTTTCCCCTCTAATTTATTTTTAATCATGCATTGTGGTCAGAAAAGATGCTTGATACAATTTAAATTTTCTTAAATTTACCGAGGCTTGATTTGTGACCCAAGATGTGATTTATCCTGGAGAATGTTCCATGTGCATGTGAGAAGAAGTTGTATTCTGCTGCTTTCAGATGGAATGTCCTATAAATATCAGTTAAGTTTATCTGGTCTATGTGTCTTTAAAGCTTGTATTTCCTTATTTATTTTCTGTCCAGGTGATCTGTCCATTGGTGTATTTGCATTGTTAAATCCCCCACTATTATTGTGTTACTGTTGATTTCTCCACATTTCTTTTTATTCTTTTGTTTGTTTGTTTTCTTTATTCTGCTCCTCGACAGTTATTTCCACCATTCATAGCATTTACCTTACCTGTTGAGGTGCTTTTATGTTGGGTGCATAAATACTTATAATTGCTATGTCATCTTCTTGGATTGATCCCTTGGTCATTATGTAGTGTTCTTCCTTGTCTCTTGTAATAGTCTTTAAAGTCTATTTTATCTGATATGAGTATTGTTACTCCAGGTTTCTTTTGATTTCAATTTGCATGGAATATCTTTTTCCATTCCTTCACTTTCTGTACGTGTCTCTGGGTCTGAAGTGGGTTTCTTGTAGACAATATATATGTGAGTCTTGTTTTTGTATCCAGTCTGACTCTTTTGGTTGGAGAATTTAATCCACTTACATTTAAGGTAGTTGTGGATATGTAGGTTCTTATTACCATTTTCTTTATTGTTTTAGGTTTGTTTTTGTAGGTCTTTTTCTTCTTCTCTTCTGTTATTAAAGAAGTTCCTTTAGCATTTGTTGTAAAATTGGTTTGGTGGTGCTGAATTCTCTTAGCTTTTGCTTACCTATAAAGCTTTTGATTTCTCCATTGAATCTGAATGAGATCCTTGCTGGGTAGAGTTATTTTGGTTGCAGATTTTTCCTTTTCATTACTTTAAATATACCCTACCACTGCTTTTGGGCCTACAGAGTTTCTGCTGAAAAATAGGCTGATAGCCCTGTGGGAATTCCCTCATATGTTATTTTTTGCTTTTCCCTTGCTGCTTTTAGTATTTTTTCTTTGAATTTAATTTTTGTTAGTTTGATTTATATGTGTCTCATTGTGTTTCTCCTTGGGTTTATCCTGTGTGGGACTGTCTGTGCTTCCTGGACTTGGGTGACTATTTCCTTTCCCATGTTACAGAAGTTTTTGACTATAATATTTTCAAATATTTTCTCAGACACTTTAACCTTCTCTCCTTCTTCTGGGACCCATATAATTTGTATGTTGGTGTGTGTAATGTTTTCCCAGAGTTCTCTGAGATTGTCCTCATTTCTTTTCATTCTTTTATCTTTATTCTGCTCCTCAGCAGTTATTTCCACCATTCTTTCTTCCAGCCCACTTATTCGTTCTTGTGTCTGTTATTCATTCTGCTCTTGATTCATTCTAGTGTATTTTTCATTTCAGATATTGTGTTGTTTATCACTGTTTGTTTGTTCTTTAGTTCTTCCAGGTCTTTGTTAAACATTTCTTGTATTTTCTTGATCCGTTCCTCAATTGTTTCCAAGATTTTGTATCAGATTTACTGTCATTACTCTGAATTCATTTTCAGGTAGATTGGCTATTTCCTCCTCATTTATTTGTTTTTTTTAGGTTTTTACCTTGCTCCTTCATTTGTAACATTTTTTTTGTCATCTCATGTTTTTGAATGGGTGCCTCTCTTGCTGGTTATTTGGCCTGAAGTGTCCAGCACTGGAATTTGCAGGCAGTTTGGTGGAGCTGGGTCTTGGTGCCAAGATGATGCCCTCTAGGAGACCTCACGATAATGAATATTCCCTGGGGCCTGAACTTCTCTGTTAGTCCAGCTGGTTGGACTTGGTGCTCCCAGCACAGGAGCTCAGGACTGACCCCCTCACCTGGGAACCAAGACCCCATGATCCACATGGTGCAGCCAAAAAAAAACCAACAAACAGTAAGGAGCGGAACAATAACAAAGAGTAAAAAATAAAATAAAATAAAATTAGAAAAATAAAAAATACATTAGAAAAAATAACAGTAAAGATGAAATAACAACAAAACAAAACAGAACCATGATAGCAAAATAAAATAAAATAAAGAAAATAAAAAATAAGAAAAATAAAAGATAGAGAAATTAAAAATTAAAAAAATTAAAAATTAAAAAATTAAAAATTCCCTGGTGGCTCCTCTATCAGTGTCCTTGCTCCCATGGTGAGCTACAGCCTACCCCCACCTGCTTAATAGTCCTCCAAGACCTCTAGGTTAGGTCTCTGGCCCCGCTGTGTTAGCCCCACCTCTGCATGTGCTCCTCTCACCAGCATCTGTACCTGAAGTTGTCCTGGAGCACATGTACCAGCAAAGGTCAGCTGGGGTACAGGCCTCCACAGGTGCACCTGCAGGGGCTGGCACAGCCAGAGGAGGCCTTGGAGGGGAGCAGTACTTGGCCCGCCTGGACCCACATGTCCAGAGGAGGCCCTGGCACTTGGGCTGCTAGGACCCACACAGCCAGAGGAGGCTTTGGCTGGGGGTACACAGGCCCAGGCCTTGCATGGCTGGAAAAGGCCTTGGTGGGAGGTGGGGCTCATGCATGAGACCCAGGCAGCAGGAGGAGGCCTTGACAGGGGGTGGGGGCTCAGGCCCAGGACTCACATGGACAGAAGGGGCCCCAGGGATTGGGCGTTCAGGCCTGGGACCCCAGCAGCCTCAGTGGGGTCCAACTGTGGCCAGGGAGATGCTGGCCACATTCCCTTCTGATCTCCTGATTCCCTGAAGCACCCTCTCTGTCCCTGCTGCTCCTGTCACTGAGAATGGGCCCCTCTGAACATGGGAACCTCCCCCTTCCCCCAGTCTCCCTTCAGGGTTGCCAGTCCCAACCGGCCTCCACTTTTCTTCTCTCCCTCCTCCCCTCCCATATCCTACCTGGTCATGCA
The DNA here is from genome assembly GCF_030028045.1 of Hippopotamus amphibius kiboko. NCBI lineage: Eukaryota > Metazoa > Chordata > Mammalia > Artiodactyla > Hippopotamidae > Hippopotamus > Hippopotamus amphibius. The sequence goes on along the minus strand of NC_080203.1, from coordinate 68,499,704 downwards.
GGGATTCCTCCTGTCCCCTTAGGTATCCAAGGTCCCCCACCAGCACCTAGTAGGTGCCCTAGTTGTGACGAGACATGAACTCAGCTTCCTCCTACTCCACTGTCTTGAATCCACCCCCCCAAAAAGATTTTCATTTAAAAAAATAACTTCTCTCTCTCTTTTAGGTCTCCAACAATGGAACCCATTTGTATCCCTTCCTTAGAGGTTCTCAAATCCTGTTAGGGCAACATCTTTTTCCCACTATTTTTGCTCCTGCATTTCAGGAAATATGGTTTGTTCAGCCCAGGGACTTGTCCGACTGCTGTGGAGGATCTAAGAGGCCATGGCCCTGAGCCCACCACCCCTTGTCTCCCTTTGTGGGTGGGAAAAGGTGCTCTGTGGAGGAAGGACCCATGAGGAGGCCCTGGGGGCACATGTTGTACAGCTCAGTGGACCTTTGGCCTTCGTGGCCACTGTGGTGCAGAAGGGAGTTGGATGTGAGCTGTGTTCTCTCAAGTCCCATGCATTCCCGGGGGGTGCCAGGAATTGGGAAACGGGGCCTGTGGACCAGGCCAGAAGGAAGAAGTTTGGTTTCGTATTGAACTTGAATATTTATTTGAGTTTTAGATTTAATATTTAGCTTATTTAATATTTTTAATTTGCTATGACCAAATTCCAAATTTCATCTTTAGATTTATTTTTTTAGTTATGCATCTTTTTTGAAATGTAATTCACATAGTTTAAGATTCACCCAAAATAAAGTGTACAATTCAGTGTATTTGTATATTAACAGAGTTGTGAAACTATCACAATCAATTTTAGAATATTTAAATCTCCCCCAAAAGAACATCTATACACATTAGCAGTCATTCTCCATTCGCCCCTAACCTCCCCCCAAATTGATCTGCACATTTAACACAACCTTTAAATTCATGCAAAAATTAAATGGACTCAGTATAGCTAAAGTAATCTTAGAAAAGAAGACTAAAGTTGGAAGACTCACAGTTTCCAATTTCAAAACTTAGTACAAAGCAACATTAATTAAGACAGTGGCATAAGGATAAACATATAGATCAATGGAGTTGATTTGAGAGTGCAGAAAATAATCATTACATGTGTGATTAATTGATTTTTCAACAAGGGTGCAAAGAAGAATCAGTAGGAAAAAAAATCTTTTCAACAAATGGCACTAGAAAGAGTGGTTATCCACACACAGACAATTTAGACTTGTTCACACCATACACAAAAATTAACTTAAAACGGATCTTATACATGAATGTAAGAGATAAAACAATAATACTCTTAGAAGAAAGCATAGGAGTAAGCATTTGTGACCTTGGGTTAGGCAATGGTTTCTAAGATATGGTCCCCCCCCAAAAAAAAAAAAGCAACAAAAGAAAAACAGATAAATTATAAATTAGACTTCATCAAAATTAAAATATTTTGAACTGTGAACAATATCATCAAGAAAGTGAATAGACAATCCACATAATGAGAGAAAATATTTGCAAATCATATACCTCATAAGGGACTTTTATCCAGATTTTGTAAAGAACATTTAACAGATCAATAATAAAAAGATAATAATCCAATTTAAAAATGAGCAAAGGATCTGATATGACTCAGCAATTCCACTTCTAGATATATACCAAAGAGAAATAGGGCTTCCTAGGTGGCTCAGTGGTTAAGAATCCGCCTGCCAATGCAGGGGACAGGGGTTTGATCCCTGCTCCAGGAAAATCTCACATGCCACGGAGCAACTAAGCCCGTGTGCCACAACTATTGAGCCCATGTGCTGCCACTACTGAAGCGCACACGCCTAAAGCCCATGCTCTTTAACAAGAGAAACCACGGCAGTGAGGAGCCTGCGCACCACAATGAGGAGTAGCCCTCACTCATAGCAACTAAAGAAAGCCCACGCACAGCAAAAATGACCCAACATAGCCAATAAAATAAACAAATAAATAAATTTAAAAAAAAAGAGAAATAACATGCATCCACACAAAATCTTGTACATGAATGTTTCATAGCAGCATTATACCTTATAGCCAACAACTAGAAAGAACACAGAGGTCCACTGACTAATAAATGGATAAGTAAAATGTGATATATTCATACAATGGAATATTGCTCAGTAATAGAAAGGAGTGAAATAGTGATACATGCTACAACATGGATGAACCTTGAAAACATTACAGGCATACCTCAGAGATATGGCAAGTTCAGTTCCAGACTACCACAGTAAAGTGAATATTTCAATAAAGTAAGTCACATGAGTTTTTTTGGTTTCCCACTGCATTTAAAAGTTATATTTACTCTATACTCTAGATTTTTTTTGAATGTATTTATTTTAATTTTTGGCTGCATTGGGTCTTCACTGCAGTGTGTGGGCTTCTTAGTGCTGTGGCTTCTCTTGTGCAGCATGTGCTCTAGGTGCATGGGCCGCAGTAGTTGCAGCACATGGGCTCAGTAGTTGTGGCACGCAGGCCCTAGAGTGTTCATGCTTCAGTAGTTGTGGCACATGGGCTCAGTAGTTGTGGCACATGGGCTTAGTTGCTCCACAGCATGTGGAATCTTCCCAGACCAAGGATTGAACCCATGTTCCTGGCATTGGCAGGTGTATTCTTAACCACTACACCACCAGGGAAGTCCTATATATGCTAGTCTTAAGTGTGCAATAGCATTATGTCTAAAAAAAAGAGTACATACCTGAATTTTAAAATACTTTATTGCTAAAAAATGCTAACTATTATCTAAGACTTCAGTGAGTTGTAATGTTTTGTAATAGCAACATCAAAATTCATTGATCACAGATGACCATAACAAATATAATAATAATGAGAAAGTTTGCAATGTTGAGAGAATTATCAAAATGTGATACAGAGACATTAATTGAGCAAATGCTAAGCTATTATACCCCAACAAAGATTGAAAGGGGAAAAAAATGGTGTTGATAGGCTTGCTCAATGCAGAGTTGCCACAACCTTAAATTTGTAAAAAATGCAATATCTGTGAAATACAATAAAGTGAAACTCAGTAAATCTCAATAAATCTCAAAGGTATGCCTGCTTATTAAGGGGAAAAAGCCAGTAAAAAAAGACTGCCTATGGTATGGTTCCTTTTATGAAAAATGTCCAGAAAAAGCAAATCTATAGAGACAGAAAATGAACACGCTGGTGGTTCCTAGAGTTGGTAGGGGTGGAAGGAGTTTTGAGGAATGGAGAGCGACTGCTAATGGGTACAAGGTTTCCTTCTAGAGTGACAAAAAATATTCTAAAATTGATTGTAATGATTGTTGCACAGCCTGTTATACTAAAAAATATTGAATTGTACACTTTGAATTAGTGAATTATATGGTACCTGAATGATATCTTAATAAAGCTTTAAAAAATGAGTACATAGCATAGATTATTCTTTTCCTCATGAGGTTTATAAATCATATTTTGTGATTGGAACAAAAATTATAACATCATCAAATATTCAAGACAATGATATTTAAAATGTGGGGAAAGTAAAGGAGGCTCAATGGAAATACAGTTTCCACACTTCAAAGTGTTAAAATGTTGAAACCAGTAGATTATGTCACATATACATATTGCAATATCCAGAGCAATCTCTATGAAAACTATACAAAGTTATACACTCAGAAACACTATAAATAATTTAAGATAGAAACAGGAAGGCAAGAAAAGATTAACAGAGAAATAATAGTGTTGAGCTGCACCCCACAGGCCTACAAGGCCTGTACTTGCCCAGCTTCAAAACCAAAGAAAGAGTCTGGAGTCAGCAACAGAGACATCAATGGTTTAATGGGTAGGGGGATCTTACATGTCTGAAGGAAAGTCCTGGAGCAACACCTCACCGTGTGCGGCAGACAGCAGGAAGGTTGTTGCGGGAGTCTTCCTTCCCAGGGGCAGGAGGAGGTTACCAGATATAGAGGAAATTCAAGTCATGTTGGTTCATCAGTTACCAGGGAAACTAGTATGCCCCTTACCGTACCTTTGATAAGAACAATCACTAGCTGGGGCCAGAGCAAATATATAGGGAGGTCAGTCATGTAAGTAGGGTCTAGGTGAAGCAGGCACTGGTTGAGCAGGGTATATACAGAGAGCAAGAGAACAGCCATCTTGAGTGTCCTGACCATAGAGACAGCCAGAGGTAACAAACAGAAAACAAATAATAAAATGGCACACATAAGCTCTGACATATCCATAACTACAGTAAATGTAAATGATCCGAATACATCAATCAAAAGACAAAGATTGTCAGAATGGGTTTAAAATTATGACCCATCTATATGCTGTTGATACGAGACTCACTTCAAATTCAATGACACGAGTTAATTGAAAGCAAAAGGGTAGGAAAAGGTATACTATGCAAATATTAATTAAGTTAAATTAAATTAAATTTTTATTTTTTATAAATTTATTTATTCATTTATTTATTGGTTGCATTGGGTCTTTGTTGCTGTCTGTGGGCTTTCTCCAGTTGCGGTGAGCCGGGGCTACTCTTCTTTGCAGTGTGTGGGCTTCTCTTTGTGGTGGCTTCATTTGTTGCAGAGCACAGGCTCTAGGTGAGCAGCCTTCAGTAGTTTCAGCAGGCAGGCTCAGTAGTTGTGGCTTGCAGGCTCTAGAGCATAGGCTCTAGAGCACAGGCTCAGTAGTTGTGGTGCACAAGCTTAGTTGCTCTGAGGCATGTGGGATCTTCCTGGCCCAAGGATCAAAACTGTGTCCCCTGAATTGGCAGGTGGATTCTTAAACACTGTGCCACCAGGGAAGTCCCCAAAAATATTAATTTTAACAAGTGGGAGGTAGTACATTAACATCCAATAAAATAGACCTCAGAACAGAAAATTACTAGAGACAGGGAGACATAATGATAAAAGGGTCAATCCACCAAGAAGACATAATGATCCTAAAGGTCTACTCATCAAATAATAGAGCCTCAAAAGAAATACATGAAGCAAAAACTGATAGAGTTGAAGGGAGAAACAGACAACCCCACAAATATAGTTGGGGATTTCAATGTGTCCCTCTTAGCACTTGATAGAACTGCTAGAGAGAAAATCATCAAGGATATAGATTTAAATAGTACAATCAATTAACAGAAACAAATTGATATATATTGAGCACTCCACCCAACTTTAGAAAACACATTTTTCCAAGCTCCTACTGAACATTCAGCAAGATACACTATATCCATGGCCATAAGACAAACCTTAACAAATGTAAAAGAATTGAAATGATAAAGATATATTCTCTGACTATAATGAAATCAAATTAGAAGTGACTAACAGGAAGACAAGAGGAACATTTCCAAATACTTGAAAATTAAACAACACAATACCACATAATCTATTAGTAAAAGAGGCGCTCTCTAGAGAAATTTTAAAAAATTCTTAGAACTAGGTGAAAATAAAAATAAACATACCAAAACATAAGGTATACAATTAAAATAATATTGAGAGAACTGCATAGCAATAAATGTTTATAATAAGCAAGAGAAGAGGTCTCAAATCAATAATCTAAGTTCTTCAAGAAACTAGAAAAAGAAGAGCAAGATAAACCTAAAGTATACAGAAAGAATGAAATAATAAAGTTAAAAATAAAATTGAAAATAGGAAAGTATTAAAGAAAAATCAATGAAATAAAATGATTCCCTAAAAATCGACAAAATCGATAAACTTCTAGCAGGACTGTTAAAGATAATAATAGAAAGGACACAAATCATCAATATCAGGAATAAAACAGGGAATATTACTACAGATCCTTCAGCTATTGAAAGGGTGGTAAAGGAAGACTGTAAACAATGTTACACTCATAAATTGCACAGCTTAGAAGAAGTAGACCAGTATCTCGAAAACAACAAGCTACGAAACCACAACCAAGATGAAATAGTTATTTCTACGAAGTATTTAAAGAATAATTAACATCAATTCTTCCCAATTTCTTCCCAAAACTAAAAGAATGAACAGTTCCCAACTAATGTATGAGACCAGTACCCTGTTGCTACCCAAAACAGACAAAAGACAGTATAATATTAAAAAAAAATACAGGGGACTTCCCTAGTGGCTCAGTGGTACAGAATCCATCTGCCAATGCAGGGGACATGGGTTTGAGTCCTGGTCCAGGAAGGTCCCCCATGCAGTGGAGCAACTAAGCTCATGCACCACAACTACTGAGCCCTTGTGCTGCAACTACTGAAGCCTGCACACCTAGTGCCCATGCTCTGCAAAAAGAGATGCCACTCACTGGGAAGCCTGTGCACTGCAATGAAGGGTAGCCCCTGCTCACCACAACTAGAGAAAGCCTGCACACAGCAACAAAGACCCAACACAGTCAAAAAAACAAAACAAAACAAAACAAAACTCTCATGAACTTAGATGTAAAAATCCTTAATAAAATATCAGCAAACTGAATCCAACATGGTATGAAACAAATTACACATATAACCAAGAGTGCTTTATTCCAGGTGTGCAAGGCTGGTTCAACATTTGAAAATTGATTAAAGTGATCCATCATAGAAACAGACTAAAGAAGAAGTATCATACAATCATATCAATACACCCAGAAGACATAGTTGACAAAATTCAACACTTATTGATGATAAAAAACTCTCAATCAGTTAGCAATAGAGGGAAATTACCTCAACTTGACAAAGAACAAAATTTATTGAGCTAATATCATACTTAATGGTGAAAAACAATGCTTTTCTCCTAAGATTGGGAAGGGTGTCTGCTCTTACCACTCTTCCTTAATATTTTACAGGAAGTTTTGGCCAGTACAATAAGGCAAGAAAAAGAAATAAAAAGTACACAGATTGGAAAGGAAGGAATAAATCTGCCCCTAATTGTAGATGACATAATTGTCTACATAGAAAATCCACTGGAGTCTACAAAAACAAAAAACAAAAAACAAAAAACTCAGGAACTAATGAGTTCAGCAAGATTGGAAGACACAAGATCAACACAGGAAAATCAATTTTAATTCTATATACTAATAATGAACAGGTGGAAACCAAAATTAAAAATACAGTACCATTTCTAATCATTGCAAAGAAAATGAAGTATTTAGGTATACACTCAATATGTACAGGTTCTCTATGCTTAAAACTACGAAATGCTGAAGAAAGAAATCAAAGAAGACCTAAATAAATGGAAAGACATACCATGCTCATGGAAAGGAAAACTCAGTATAGTAAAAATGTCAATTCTCCCTAGATAGATTTAATGTAATTTCCTATTAAAATTCTAAGATTTTTTGGAGACATAGAAAACTTATTCTATTTTTTAAAGTATTTATTATTTATTTATTTATTTATTTATTTATTTATTTATATACTTATTATTTTTTGGCTGCATTGGGTCTTCATTGCTGTGCGAGGGCTTTTCTCTCTAGTTGCGGCAAGCAAGGGCTACTCTTCATTTCGGTGTGTGGGCTTCTCTGTGCAGGGCTTCTGTTGTGGAGCACAGGCTCTAGGCCCTCTGGCTTCAGTAGTTGTAGCACATGGGCTCAATAGTTGTGGCTCACAGGTTCTAGAGCCCACGGTCAGTAGTTGTGGTGCACGGGCTTAGTTCCTCTGTGGCATGTGGGATCTTCCCAGCCTAGGGATCCAACCTGTGTCTCCTGCATTGCCACCACCACTGTGACACCACAAAAGTCCCGACAACTTATTCTAGAATTGATATGGAAATGCACACGCCTAGAGTACTTAAAACAATTTTGAAAAAGAAGAATTACTCCTGCAACTTTAAGGCTTACTATCTAGCCATAGTAATTAAAACAGTGTGGTATCAGCAGAAGACTAGACATAAAGATCAATGCATACAGCCTACTGATTTTTGACAAAGGTACAAAAGCAAGTCAATGAAGGAAGAATAGTCTTCTCAACAAATGGTACTGAAACAACTGGATATCCATAGCCTGTAAAACAAACCTCTATCTTAAACTCACACCTTACTTAAAAATTAACTCACAATGGATCATGGACTTAATTGTAAAACATCAAACTCTAAAATTTTGGTAAAAATATAGAATATCTTCATGTTCTGGTGGTTGAAAAAATGTTTTATTATTTGACACCAAAAGCATGACCCATAACAGGAAAATGTGAAAAATCATGGCTCATCAATATTACAAAATTTTGCTCTATGAAAGATGCTGTGAGGAATATGAAAAGACATGCTACAAATGGGGAGAAAATATTTGCAAATCACATATAACAAAAGTCTAATATATATAAATAACTCTCAAAACTTAAAGCAATAATAAAACCACAATCCATTTGACAATTAAGAAAAACTAGAAAGTGTGCAAAAGGCATGAACAGTTATTTCATCAAAGAGGATATCCAGATGGCAAATAAGCATAAGAAAAATGTTCAATATTATTAGCCATCAGAGAAGTGTAAATTAAACCACAAGGAGATATCAATATGTACCTGTAAGAAAAGCTAAAATAATAAATAATGACACCAGCAAGCAAATTTTGGTTAGAACGTGGAGAAACTTGATTGGTTGTACATTGTTATTGGGAATGTAAAATGATACGGCTGCTCTGGAAAACAGTTTAGCAGATTCTTATAAAAGTAAGTATGTAGGGCTTCCCTGGTGGCTCAGTGGTTAAGAATCCACCTGTCAATGCAGGGGACATGGGTTCGAGCCCTGGTCTAGGAAGACCCCACATGCCGTAGAGCAATTAAGTCCACAAGCTAATGCCACAACTATTGAGCCTGCGCTCTAGAGTCTGCAAGCCACAACTATTGAGCCCATGTGCCACAATTACTGAAGCCTGTATGCCTACAGCCCATGCTCCACAACAAGGGAAGCCACCACAATGAGGAGTCTGTGCACCACAATGAAGAGTAGCCCCCACTCTCCACAACTACAGAAAGCCCATGTGCAGCAAAGAAGACCCAACACAGTGAAAAAATTAATTAATTAATTAATTTTTAAAAAGTAAGTATGCAATTAACCTACAACTCAGCAATTGCTCTTCAGGACATTTTTCCCTGAAAAATTAAAACTTTTGTTAACCCATAAACCTGTACAGGTATGCTCATAGTAGCTTTACTCATAACAGCCCAAACCAGCAAAAACTTTTATGTCCTTTAATGTGTTACTTGTTAAACAAACTGTGGAACAGCTACACCATGGAATACTATGCAGCAATGTAAAAGAAGGAAGTATTGCTATGTGCAACAACCTGGATGAATCTCCATGGAATTAATACAACTGGAAAAGTCAACTCCCCAAAATTACATAATTTATGAATCCTTCTATATAACATTATTGAAATGACAAAATTTTAGAAATAAAGAACTAATTAGTGATTGCCAGGGATTAGGAACAGAGTAAGGGGTGGGAAGGAAGTGGGGTGTGGTTATAAAAACACAGCACAAGGGATCCTTGTAATGATGGAATTGTTCTGTATGTAGACTTGGTCAGGGACACACAAACTTATACATGTGATAAAAGTGCATATGACAATAAACATACAAATATACATGCACAAACGAGTGCATGAAAATATGGAGATGTGAATAAAATTATGGATTGTATCATGTCAATATTTTGGTTGTGCTATTGTAATACACTTTTGAAAGATATTGTCATTGGGGGAGACTGAGTAAAGTGCATATGGTGTCTTTATTTCTTACAACCCCACAGGAATCTATAATCATCTCAACAAAAATTTCAATTAAAATAATAGTGGACTATAATTTGTTGACTCCTCCTCTAAAGAATATGCAATGCCATTTTTTTTCCAGAAATTAAATGGTCATAGTTGTTGTTCAATGGCTGGTATTCTTGTGCAATAAGTTTGCCTCCAATGTAGTATTGGAAGCAGATATTTGTACTATGTGAATGTGATCAATATCAGGGTAGCTCAAAGTATGGTCAGAAGTAAAACAGGACTAACACATCTCAGCAACAGGTAGCATCGTGCTTATTCACTTGTTATGCAATCATGATGATTGAGGCCTCATCCCAAAGTTTAAAGCAGAATTAAAATTCCCAGTTCTGGTGGGTTCCTCTGTCTAGAGTTATTCCTCCCGTGAAACACATGGTTTGCTTATTCAGATTCTTCCAGTATTTGGTTAAATCTAACTATCTCTGGAAGGCCTCTGATTATCACATTTACATTAATCTCCTATCTCCTTTCCTTGCTTTATTTATCTACACAGAACTTATTACTTTCTAATATACCATTAATTTACTTATTTTGTTTACTTTCCATCTTCCACTCTAAAATGTAAGACTCATAGGGCAAAGATTTTTGTCTGCTTTGTTCAGCACTGTATACCAAGTACCTGTCTCAGGGTAAGTCCTCAATAATTACTTATCAATGTGAATAAATAGGGTATCTTCCCTGCCTTTTGCTCAGAGAAGACTTCTCAGTAAATTGATTTATTGTTGGGCACTCTGGCTGTCAGATAAAGCAGGCACACCTGAAAAACCTGTGGTCATTGATATTGTCAGTAGGCAAAGATGAAGTTTATAGTTCAGGGTACTCCAGATGATAGCTCAGTTATGGACCTAACTCAATTGAACTCAAGTACCAACACTGGTGTAAGCAGCCCCATGTAATTCCATACCCTAAAAAGTTCTAATGGATGATGGGTCTCTCCTAGCAGCAGATGCCCATTACTTGTGCCCATTAAGTGTGCTGAGGCTTGGAGTGAGTCTGGGTCTGCTGGACCATGGCTGAGTTCCCCGATGCCCTGAAATCTGTCATTATGTGGACCTATAGGCAGGTTATATAGGCAGCCAAGATTTTCCTGACTTAAGATAAAGCTAGAGGGAGGGAACCTGGTTTATTTTTATTGTTATTGCATAACTGCAGCATTTCTTACTGGTGGTCAAGGTGCACACATATAAAGTGGCTGACTTTTCTGTAATAAGATATCTCATGCTTCTGCATTTACTTAGTCATGGCTGGTGCTAGACTGAACCAGAATGGTTAGAAGATACATCCAAGTGTCTAGGTAGCCTTTTAGCTACACACAAGTCCAGGCTACCAGCCCTGGCTATCTAAGTCAGTTGTTCACATAGAAGTGTAGAAAGCCTTTCCTGGAATGTCATATTTAGGGCAACATCATTCCACAGAATATCCTTTCCAGCAACTGGAACTCTTGCATGGTGTCTGTCTAGTGCTTTGGAAGTATTGGTGTGTCCTCATGATCAGGAAGTCACATACCATTCAGAGTTATAATACTAATCCAAAATAAGTCTGGCATAGGGAATGACATTTTTTTAAGGTGCAGAATGACCCATTTTTATCTCTTCCATCAGGAGGATATCTAAAATGTTCTGCCTTTCTCAGAACTATGAAGACTGAGTGTCCATGGAGTTATGTAAGAAATGTCATCAACTGATCCAGATTTAAAAAGCTGTTCTTTAAAGGTTTTAAATGCCTGGACAATTATGCAGGTGTGGTGCCCCAATATGTAGGAGTACGTAAGAACTTTGATTACAGAGCCAATTATTTTGTAATTGTTTTCTTCCAAAAGATTAATGAAAGAACTGCAAGATTGCTGCCAGCTCATTTATGTCCACATGTGTAGTGCTTCTGGAGCTATGGGTTTCATAATATGATGGTCATATCCTACATTTAGGCTGTGGAGAGTTCAGTAGGAACACCACCCAGAGGGGTTTTGTGACAGGATAAACCAAAGGTGACCTGAGCAAGAGGAACAAGTCAAATATTAGTCAAAGTGGTAAACAAAAATTCTAGGATAATTTTTCTCTCGGTTACTATTTAACTCACCTGTGAAATTCTATCATTATTAAAATAGTTTAAAGAGTAAATTTATGATAAAGGCACTGCTCTTATTATATGAATTAAAAAGTGGCACTTTTCCCTTGTTTTAAAATATATTCCTACACAATATTCATTTCTGAAATGTAAAATGTAGATATAATTTATTGGTGAATTTTAGTGTCGCTCTTTGTCATTTGAATATGTTTTATGAAAACATATTCCTTGAGGAAATGTATAGGAACCATGAAATTGATATTTCCAATTATGATGACAATGCAATTACCAGAAAAAAATTCTTCTGATATAATATTAGGTGAAGAGGGCCAATTCAAAATTGTATTTACAATATGACCTCAACTCTCAATCTTATACCAACCTTGATAAGGATATCTTAGCAGTTTTAGGACTTGTTGGGTTTTCCTGGATTCAGGGACATTTGTGATTTATTGAAGGACACCATTCTAGGTACAAGATGAATAGAAATCCCATAAAGTATCACTATCAGTGTCTTAGGAAGACCATGCGGTAATGTCCGGAAGCATTTAACTTGTGTGCAATTTTTTTTTTGGCTGCATTGGGTCTTTGTTGCTACATGCAGCCTTTCTCTAGTTGTAGCGAGCAGGGCTACTCTTCATTGTGGTGGGTGGGCTTCTCATTACGGTGGCTTCTCTTGTTGCAGAGCATGGGCTCTAGGCATGTGAGCTTCAGTAGTTGCAGCTCACAGGCTCAATAGTTGTGGCACATGGGCTTGGTTGCTCTGCAGCATGTAGGATCTTCCCAGACCAGGGATCGAACCCATGTCCCTTGCATTAATTAGCAGGTGGATGCTTAACCACTGTGCCACCAGGGAAGTCTGTGTGCAAAGTTTTTGATCTGACATCTTCAATCCACTATTCTGTACAATGGGCTCCCAGTTTAGTCTACAGCTTTATATCCTTCACAGAGTGCCTCATACAAGGCTATGTGTAAACATCTGCCATTCATTCATATCTGATGAGTTATTTCCAACTACTGATGGAAGGCTATAAGATTTCCATGGTGGGGGATCTCTTGGTGTTAAGTGGCCTCTACTACCCCATATCATCCAGGTTTTAATGACAATGTGTCCATCCTGAGGCTCTGGTTACCTATTACATGGATGTTTTGTACTTGGATTGCCACCAGAACAGTGCCTAATGCATCAGAGATGAGCTGCACTTTCTGATTGGTCTGATTATTCCAAGTTGTAATGACTGGTCCCTTGGACACAGGGTGATAGGTGCCCTCAGGGTTATCTCTCTAAATAAAAAGGTCTCCAAGTAGCCACATGGAGAAGCCATTTCTAGGAGTTCTGGTCAGCAGTCTCTGCTGAGGCCCCAGACAATGGCCAGATACATGACTGAAGGAGCCTTCTAATGGTTTTATCGCCCAGTCTTTGAGTATTCCAACTGAGGCCTCAAACATTTTTTAGCAAAGACATTCTTGTTCTGTCCTTTCCAAATTCCTGCCCCTAGGAGTCTGTGAGAATAATAAAATGGTTGTTGTTTTGTGTCTCCAAGTTATTTGTTACTCAGTAAGAGTTAACTATAATAGAATTAGGTACCTGTAAGTGGAGTGCTGCTGTAACAAAAAACAGCAGATGGAAGGGCCTTGGAGAGAACAGTAGAAAAAGCATAGGGGGCCTTAAAGGGGCTGTTGGTAAAGGCTTAAAGAAAATCAGAAGCTGATGGAAAAGGAGCTCTTCTCACGTATTAGCAGAAAGTCAGTGATGCTCTTCTATGGTAACATGGAAAAGAGGAAATATACCTAATAAACTTGATTATCTATCCATATATAGAGATATACAGGTAAATTATTGAAAGTGCCTTCTTCCTTTTTTCACTGAATATAAAACATGTGGAAGGAGAGATGTGAGCTAAATAATTAACTTTTATTATAAAGAATGCAGGACTTGTTGAATTTGAAAATAAAACTGCTAATTTTTCCCAGCTTCTCCATTGATTCTCAAATTAGAAAAGGCTTTAGGCCAAAGATCAAAACCAGATTGGGAATGTCAACTCTGTTGTTAAAACCTCAAAAAGATGTAAGGCAGTTCCTCCTAGAATCTTTCAGACAGACAAAGGCCTTCTAAGGATCTTAAGGACATACCTTACAGATCCTTTTTGCTAAACAATACAGGCATCTAGGAACTTTAAGGTAGTTAGCCCACAGCAGTCTTAGATGGAGCCAAAGCTAGAGAAATGTCTTTTAGTTATGGCTTTTGTCTAATGGAGTGGATTATAAATTAGTACACAAAAAGCCCACAGTGTTTCAAGGAATTGTATCAGCTTGGATTGAAAGGGATAGAGAGAGTAGTACAAAATGAAGTCCTTGACTCCATGAGGAATCAGGCTGAGAAAACTACTCACCTGCAAACATGAGCTTTTTTTTTTTTTAAATGAAACAAGAAAAGATAACTCAAAGGGTTGAACCAAGCAACCAGAGGGTAGAATGAGGAGTGACAGACAGCAACTTCCAAGCAGTAGGACAAAAGAAGGAACCGGCAACATGTTCACATCCAGATTTCAGAGTTGCTAAGGACAAGTGATTGCTGCATTCTTTACATTTCTCCCTTTTTTCATTTCCATCAGCATGTCTATGGTGGTAATGCTAGCTAGGCCTACCTCACAATTGTATGTAGGGTATATGGAGTAGATAACTTGTAACTTTAGTTTGCATATCTTCATTACAAGAGATAGTCAAGAAACTATACCCAAAAAGCCAAATCTGAGGATCTTCATCTACACCTGGACCTGATTTAGAGAATGAAATCTTGTAGTTAAACTGCTGTCATAATGGGATTAGATTTGGAGGAGAGGATTAATGTATTTTGCATGTGGGAAAGTTGTTAATTGTTGTAGCCAGTAGGCAGATTGTGGCAGATCGTATTTTCTAAAGTTGACTGAACAATGTCTCCCATATTACATGTTCTTCCTAAAATGTGACTTTGATATTTCTTCCATCAAGAGCTGGGTCTAAGAAACCTTCTGGTATCACTTACATGTGAAATCTTTAAAAAAAGAAAAACTGAACTTTTAGAAACAAAGAGTAGAATGGTGGTCTTCAGTGTCTGCTGGCAATGGGTGATGATGAGGAGATAGTGGTCCAAGGGTACAAACTTCTGGATATTAAGATGGATATGTTTTGAGGATCTAATGTCCAGCATGGTGACTATAGTTAATAATACTGTGATGTACACTTGAAATTTGCTAAGAGTGTAGATCTTAAGCATTTTCACCAAAAAAAGGTAACTGAGTAGGTGATGTGTGTTAATTAACTTCATTATGGTAGTAATCCTTTAACAATGTATATGTATATCAAATTATCACATCATTTATTTTAAATATATCATTTTGTCAATTATACATCAATAAAGCTGTGGGGGAAGAGTAAAAAAAAAAAAAAAGAGCTGGGGTCTATGTTCCCTTCTATTCAATCTTGTAACTATAGCACAAGTGATGTTGTGTGAAATCCCACTACTGGGCACATACCCAGAGAACACCATAATTCAAAAAGACACATGCACTCCAATGTTCACTGAAGC
This sequence comes from Hippopotamus amphibius kiboko, assembly GCF_030028045.1. NCBI lineage: Eukaryota > Metazoa > Chordata > Mammalia > Artiodactyla > Hippopotamidae > Hippopotamus > Hippopotamus amphibius. Next base: position 68,484,401 of record NC_080203.1, on the reverse strand, counting down.
ACTATTTACAATAGCCGGGACATGGAAGCAACCCAAATGTCCATCAACAGATGAATGGATAAAGAAGATGTGGTACATATATACAATGGGATATTGCTCAGCTATAAAAAGGAATGAAATTGGGACATTTGTAGAGACATGGATGGACCTAGAGACTGTCATACAGAGTGAAGTGAGTCAGAAAGAAAAAAACAAATATTGTATATTAACACATATGTGCAGAATATAGAAAAGTGGTACAAATCAACGTGTTTTCAGGGCAGAAATGGAGACACAGATGTGGAGAACAAACATGTGGACACCAAGAGGGGAAAGCAGGGGTGGGAGGGGTGGGGGGTGAGGGGGGAATGAATTGGGAGATTGGGATTGCCATATATACATTACTAATAAGAAAAAAAATGTCAAATTGTACATTTTAAATATATGCAGTTTATTGTATGTCAATTGTATCTCAATAAAAGTTCTTAAAGAAAAAAAAGTGATGCTGTGAGACTTCCAAGACTAGAATATAAAAGGTGATAGACCTTCTACTTGTGATTCTTGGAGCTCTTACTCTGCAAACCCAGCCACTATGCTGTGACGAAGTCTAAGCAGATACACAAAGAGGTTACACATTCTAGCAGGCAATACCAGCTGAGATCAGAGCTCACAGTCAGTGTCAATTGCCAAGCATGGGAGTGGGTGAGACTTCAGATGATGTTATCCCTCAGCCTTTGAGTCTTCCCAGCTGAGGCCCCCAACACTGTGGAGCAGAGACAATCCATCCTTGATGTATCTTTTCCAAATTCCTAACTCACAGAATCTGTGTGCATAATAAACAAGTTGTTGCTTACCATTAAGTTTGGATGGTTTGTTACATAGCAACAGTGACTGGAACAGAACTTATCAATAGCCAGTACTCTTCATTCCTAAACCAGGCAGGTATAATATTCTACCAGAAAGTTCTGAGCAACTTCATTTCTAGACTTTTGAAATGTGTTTTAAAATTTTAGTCTGGAAATAGTACAGCTATGGAAAACATTACTGCTTGGACTAAGAGTTCGTTATAGAGATATATTTGAAGAATATATTAATATCAAACAGGTCAGTCTTCTTCAACCCCTTCTATGCTCCTAACACACCTTATGGATGAATCCCTTTCTCATAAGTAACAGTGTCTCACCAAAACAGTGACTCTTAGATATAAGGGTAGGAAGTATGTATCATAGTAAGAAGAGGAAGGTTTAGTTTTGAAAATGCCCCTGACCCCTGGAGATTCTTATGAGTTCTCCATTTGAGATTCAATTATTGGTACACTAATATCCCTCTGAGATCTGAGACAGGTTTCCATTTCTTAGCAGCCAGGGACATTGAAAAGGACAAAGGAAATCATTAGGAACTGAAATTAGTTTACGAGTGTCCTTGGGTTGTCACATAAGGGTCTGGAGATTCATACTTCCTTAAAAATGTCCCTTTGGTTGGTATAAAATTTCAGGGATGCAGATAGAGGCTCCATACAACTAAAGCTATTTTAAAGAAAGGCAGAAAATCTGTCCTTAAGTGTTATTGGGCTCTTTCTATCAGAATTCCCTCCCCTATGATAACATGGTTATTTCAAAAGTACTGACAAAGTCTAAAATTTTGTCATCAAATTTTGGTTCAATGCATTTATTATGTGGTCTGACTCAGATCAATTTGTTGCCCAATGGGAGTCAGACTCAGTCCAAGATAACAAGAACAAAGATATAGAATCAGAAAGATGATTGTTTGAGTTGACTTCTCTTCCCAGGCATTTTCAAACCAGGCCCATTATTTTACCCTTACTCCCAATACTGTGTAGCCATGTTGTCCCATCTTTGTTATATTTTGTCAACCTTTGTCCACTTATCATTATAGCTTGGGTCTATAATGTTATTTATTTCATTATGAATGCCTCTCATTCTTTTTGATGTGACATTCTTTCTCATTCCTTTTGCCCAAGGTCAATGCCTCCCTAATTTCTGAATTGTTCTATTATCTATTTCAGTTGTTCAAAGCAAATTTGTAGGAAAACTAAAGACAGATGCAACACTGAACAAAGATGCTGGAGTGGGGAAGGGGGAGAATAAGGTGGCATCCGGATTTCCTTCTAATATTGTGGGGATCAAAATTCTCAGAGAACCAGAGCCTTTATAACAGGGAAGACATCTGGAACCCTTGTTTCACTATAAAGAAGCTTATTATACAATAAGCTCCCTAAGGTCTGGAATTTTTGTCAGCTTTGTTCACTGATGTATCCAAGTGCCTGCAATAGTCCCCGGCATGTAACAGGTGCTTAATATAAAATTTATTGAATGATTAAATGCAATTCCCCTTCTGTCTGGGACACAGCCAGATATAGAGGAAAGATAATTGCCTCTGAATTGATCCTTTATCTGACATCAAGTGTTGGATTTACTTAAGAGTTCAGTTTTGGACTACTTTCTCTTCTAAATCTGTATTCTTTCCGTAGCTGTTATCATCTACTCTTGTGGCGTCAATTACCACCTTTAAGCTGATGATGCCTACATTTTTATTTTCATCTCCAACTCCATATAGTCAACTACCTACTTGACATCTCTGCTTGAATGACCCACAGACATCTCAAACTCATGATAGTTAAGGTTGAACTCATTATCTTCCCCCCATATCAGCTACTGAGATAAGTTGAATCAACCCTCTTGTGGTGTACATGACATTGATTGAGCCTAATTCTAGCCTTTTAAAAGTCTCAGAATATTATTTCCAGCAGCAGGCTGATAATATATCCTCAATAAAACCCCCCTTACTTATCTTATATGCACCAGCTCACCAGAATTAGAGAGAAATAGAAACAAAAACAACTCTCAATCTCTCTTCCTTCTGGCTAAAATCCTAGAAAATTTCAAGTTTAAGATTTGAGTTAATTTTGAGTTTGAGATCTATTCAAGTTCTGAAACATAGAATAAGAGTTTAAGAAGGAAGATCAAGATTACAGCCATGGTATAGTCTCCATGTAAATGAAGGGGTACATAAAAGGAATAAGCTCATTATAACTTTGAAGGGCACGAGAAAGGTTAAGGTCAAATATCAGGGTCAGGACAGGATTTCTTAACATTAACATCATCATTTTGGCCCTACTGACACTTTGGGCCAAATAATTCTGTGTTGGGGGGGATGGATGGGAAGGGATTACCTGTGTGTTTTATGATGTTTAGCAGCATCCCTGGTCTCTACTCATTAGACACCAGTAACATCACTCCCACAGTTTTGACAATCAAAAATTTCTTCAGACATTGCTAAATGTCCCCTAAGTGGCAAATTTCCCCCAACTGATAGCCATTGATCTAGGAGAATTGCTTTATTAGAGATTAATGATCTGAGAAATCATATTAAAGAAGTATCAACTAATGGAGTTATTACCAAATCCTTCTGTCCACATACCTTACCTATTGTGGTAATGAGAAAAAGTGGAAAGTTTTGAATGGGCATAGATTATCACACTCACAATTACTATGACTAGATACAAGATCACAGTATGGCTTATTAGGAAGCCAGTAAATTACTCTGTTATATTTGTGAAACATGAATAATAAAATTTCAATAATTTATGAAGATAAAGGGAAATATCTCTATCAGTTTAAAGACTACGTCAGAGAAAAACAAGTTTCTGACACCTCTCAGCACCTACTGGAAAGGTGATGGATTACATGAACTAACAAGAAGTTTTGCTAGTTCTAAATGAGTTTTGCTAGCTCAGCATTGCCTTTATCAGTCACTGGCAGAACATGGAGGCTGGCTATTTAAAGAATCAAGATACCTGACTTTGCCAATTTGAAAATATCTCTAGAAAAGTACTGGTTCTGTGGTAATGCTATTCAAGAGGGACTCATGCAAAGAAGAATCTCAGAGAAGTCCAGGCAAAGACTCATACATTCTCGTCCTTTGCCAACCCAGCTGCATGAGCAACAAGATCACAGTCATTCCTGTATCATTGCTGGCATTAATTTCTAAGACACTATATTCTTCCTTGGTCTTCACTGTCTCCAACTTCTTGCTTATCTTGGAGAAGGGATTGAATAACACTTTCAGATTAGATGTTACTGGGCATAAGGAGGTAGTAGTTTTCTTGAATTATCATTTAAAGATTTCAATCTATGCTACAGGGCCAAGATTTGCAAAAAAGACATGCCATCTCAGGTACTCAACTTGTAGGAAATGGAAACTATTTATCTCCATGGAGGAAATTAGGTATGTTTGGAATTCCCAGAGTACCTGGTACTCTGCTTTAGCATACATGTCTGAAAACTTGTACCTGCCTCCAGATAGTATTTATAGTACCTGTCAGCTATGATGCCTTACATAAATCTTCGCTGACTCAATTTATGGGGTAGAGGATAGATACAGAGTGTGGTGAGCTAAGAGAAAGGGCCCTCCAACCAAGAGACCCTTCTCTGGCATGAAATAGATTCTGTGGCTCTATCCACAACCATATATGCATACATATGCAACATATACAACAAAAGTTTCACAGAATAATTATTTTTCTAAATTACAGGTATTCTTATATTTCTTACTCCATCCTGTTCTACTTCATGTTATAGAAACGCTATTTGTGACCCGCTGACTTGATTTCACTACTTAATGGGAACTGATCGGCAGTTTGAAAAATATTCTTTTAGGGTGACTAAGATTTACTTTAAGAAAGACATAATTTGGAAGTAGTCAGTCAGGTGTTATGCCAAGTTTTGCACTGATCTGTGCAAGGGAAATAGAAACATGTGGGATTTTTTTACACATTTGATTTTTTTCAGAGAATCACCAAATATTTGTGAGGGCATTAGCAATGACTGTGATTATTAAAAGAGAAAAGACCTTAGAAATATTTGGATCTGGATTTTCTTTTGTTTTGTTTGCCAAAGGTGACAGAAGGCATTAAATCAACTGTGAAACTTCTGTATACTTCAAAAGATGTCCAAATTTGACAGCCTATCTGGAAACAATTCATAATGGTAAGCCATAGTATTAATGAACAAAGATGCCTTGTTTTAAAACAAGATAGCAGAACTCATAGGAACAGACTCCTGTAAACCAATTCTTTCACCCATGATACCTAAAATTAAAGGGCTCTAATCATGGTTGCTTAGATTTTATGGAAGACTTGCTTCTCTCTATATATAAGCTATTATGTAAAGTAGTCCAGGTGATGGGCACACAAAAATTCAGAAACACCCCATCATGACTCTCAGGAGATTCACAACCTAAAATATTTGATTACTTTGTTGCAAATGCCAGGAAATGGGGAGTGGTGGCAGAGCATAAAGGGTTAAGAGCCAGACACATCATTCTTAACACCTGGCTACAAAGACTCTAAGAAAAATGTCACATTTTTTCCCTTCATTTTTACATGTCTAGCAGGTATCCTGACTGTCCACAGACGACTAACTTGGAATGGGTGTTGAGATTGGAAGTTCAGTAAGCCTGATCTATCATGTATATAGATAAAGTGAGAAAGAACAGGAAGTTCCCAGATGAAACATTAGTGTGGCTTACAGCAGTGGTGGCAAAGCTGAAGTGTGGTGCCAGGGACTCCAATGTGGGTGATGAGTACTGTTGTACACTTTGGGCCTCCTTGTGCATTATAAAATGAATAACAGGTGAATACTTATACTCCATCACATGAGACTAAAATTTGAGGCCACTATCTGTGTAAAAAGAGCTGGCAGAAAATGGGGTGCATCTAATATGGGAGGGGGGTCTACAAATAGGATCTATTGCCTACAGACAAATTGAGGAAAGATGATTTTCCTCCATCTGTGAGCCCAGTGCTTGGGAACTAAGGCAAGAATATGAAACATCTGTCCTTTGCCTAGGAAAAGTTTACAGTTGACTGTGTCTGATTTCCATGAGAAACAGGAGAAGCCAGGGTAAAGTGTGAGTCAGAATATAAGCTAGGGAATCTGCCTACCTATAACCATAGATTTTCCAATTGCAGTGTTTTTTGAACATGTGGCTCCTTCAGAGAGATCTCAGGAAGTTCCAGAAGACACAAAGAACCTGGGGGCCTACTTCTCTAGGGTGGAAGGGATCAGAGACAGAAAGCAAAATGCTAATCTTGAAAAAGAGTACTAATTCACAGCAGAGGTAATTTGGAATAGCCCAGCTTTATATGATCACTTCTTTTTTGTGCCAGGAGAGGATGTCACAAAGTCCAGGGTTGTTTGGTATGTGAGAATCTGGGCCTGTAAGCCAAGCTTTGAATACTTAGGTAAAGAATTGATTGCTCTGATCCCTGGTCCCTCAGTGGGCCACCCCCATGGTCACACTCCCAGGCACTGCTCCTGCCCTGAACTCCCTCATTTTGCCTTTCACTTCCCAGCTTCCAAGATCTTGGAAGCTTTGAAGCTCAGCAACGAAGGGATGTCCATTGAGAACAGTCTATAAAGTGTCAAGCAACATTCAGATATTACCTGTACTCTACCTGTCCCCTGCCTGAAGCTGTGATTCTTCCACTGGGTAAGTGGTCCTGGGTCCCACATTGGCCTTGCTCATTTGGTTGATAAGGATCTATTTGATGAGGACAGAGTTGTTGCTGGTATCCCAGGACTGCCTGCCGAGACCCTCTGTAAAAGCTCCATGCACCCTTCAGATGAGCATTCCAAGGAGGTAACAGTATTCAGAGAGGAAAAGTAGTGCTTCACAGAATTAAAATAGATCAGCCAAGGTTCTACCAATTTAAAGGAAAAAGAATTCTTATAGTTAGAAAAACATGCTTGGGCCAGAGTCAAGATGGTAGAATAGGAGAACATGGAATTCATCTCTCCTCATAAGTACATCAAGAAAACATCTACAAATGAAAAAATTCTCACAGAGAACCTGCTGAACACTAGTGGAAGATCTCAGGCAATTACAAGGATGAGAAAAATCCCCATACAACTGGGTAAGACAAAAGAAAGGAGAAAAGAAAACACAACACGGGAAGGGACCAGCACCCCTGGTGGAGAGCTGAAGTTTGCTTTCTGTTTTTTGTTTGTTTGTTTGTTTGTTTTTTGTTCTGTTAGTTTTGTTTTTATTGTTTGTTTTCACTTTTGGGTTCTTTTTTTAATTTGGTTTTGCTCTTATTTCTGTTTTCTTTTTGTCTGCTTTTGTTTTTGTTTGTTTGGTTTTGATTTTATAATTTGTCTTGCATTTTGTTTGTGTGCTTATTTTCTTTTCCTATTTTTTGTTGTTGCTGTTTGTTTTTATTGTTGCTGTTTGTGTTGGGTTTTGTCTGTTTTCTTTTCTTTTTTGGGGGGGCGGGGGTGAGGGGCACACTGTGTGGCTTGTGAGGTCTTGATTTCCTAGCCAGGGGTTGGGCCTCAGCCTCCAGGGTGGGAGCCCTGAGTCCAGGACACTGGACCACCAGGGAGTCCCCAGCCTAAGGGAATATTAACTGGTGTGAGTTCTCCTAGAGGTCTCCATCTCAACAGTAAGACGTGGCTCCATCCAACTGCCTACAGGCTCCAGTGCAGACACCCATCAGCAGACAAGCTGCCTAATGTCACACTAAGGTCACAGACACCCTAAAACACACCACCTAACGTGGCCCTGGCCATCAGAGGGATGAGACTCAGCTCCACCCATAAGATTGCAGGCACCAGTCCCTCTCTCCAGGAAGCCTACACAAGTCCCAGGACCAACCTCACCCATGAGGGGGCAGAAACCAAAAGCAAGAGAAATTACAACCCTGCAGAATGTGGAAAGGAGACCACAAACACAGTAAGTTAGATTAAATGAGATGACAGAGAAATATGTTGCAGAAGAAGGAGCAAGGTAAAAACCCACAAGACCAAATAAATGAAGATGAAATAGGCAATGTACCTGAAAAACAATTCAAAGTAATGATACTAAAGATGATCCAAGATCTCAGAAATAGAATAGTGACATGGATCCAGAAGATACAAGAAATATTTAAGAAGGACCTAGAAGAACTAAAGAACAAACAGTGATTAACAACATGATAATGGAAATGAAAAATACACAAGAAGAAATCAATAGCAGAATAACTGAGGCAGAAGAAGAGAGAAATGAGCTAGAAGATAGAATGGTAGAAATAACTGACACGGAGCAGAATAAAAAAAGAAGATTGCAAAGAAATGGGGATGGTATCAGAGACTTCTGGAAAACCATTAAATGCACCAATATTCAAATTATAGGGGTCCCAGAAGAAGAAGAGAAAGTAAAAGGGTCTGAGAAAATATTTGAAGAGATTATAGTCAAAAACTTCTCTAACACAGGAAAGAAAATAGTCACCCAAGTCCAGGAAGCACATAGAGTTCCCTACAGGATAAACCCATGGAGAAACACATAAAGACACATTAATCAAACTAACAAAAATTAAATACAAAGAAAAAAACATTAAAAGCAGAAATTGAGTTATTTGTGGTGAGGTGGATGGACCTCGAGTCTGTCATACTGAGTGAAGTAAGCCAGAAAGAGAAAAACACATACCGTATGCTAACTCATATATATGGAATCTAAAAAAAGTGGTACTGATAAACCCAGTGGCAGGGCAAGAATATAAATGCAGATGTAGAGAATGGACTTGAGGACATGGGGTGGGGGGGAGGTTGGACGAAGAGAGAGAATAGTATTGACATATATACACTACCAAATGTAAAACAGATAACTAGTAGGAAACTGCTGCATAAAACAGGGAGATCAACTTGTTGATGGATGATGACTCAGAGGGATGGGATAGGGAGGGTGGGAGAGAGTCACAGGAGAGAGGGGATATGGGGATATATGTTTAAATACAGATGATTCACATTTTTCTACAGCAAAAACTGGCATAACAGTGTAAAGCAATTATGTTCCAATAAAGAGCTTTAAAATGTGAAAAGAAAAAAAAGCACAAGGGGAAAAACAAAAAATAAATACAAGATAATCGCCATAAGGTTATCAGCTGAGTTTTCAGCAGAAACTCTGCAGACCTGAAGGGAATGGCAGGATATATTTAAAGTGATAAAAGGGGAAAACCTACAACCAAGATTACTCTAGCCAACAAGGGTCTCATTCAGATTTGAAGGAGATATCAAAAGCTTTACAGACAAGCAAAAGTTAAGAGAATTCAGCACCACCAAAAAAGCTTTACAACAGTTGCTAAAGGAACTACGATAGGCAGGAAACAAAAGATAAGGTAAAAGACCTACAAAAACAAACCAAAAACAATTAAGAAAGTGGTAATAGGAACATACATATCAATAATTACTTTAATTATAAATGGATTAAATACTCCAACCAAAAGACACAGACTGGCTGAGTGATGCAAAAACAAGATTCACATGTAAGGTGTCTAGAGGAGACACATGTCAGCCTGAGGGACACATACAGACAAAGTGAGGGGATGGAAAAATATATTCCATGCAAATGGAAATCAAAAGAAACCTGGAGTAGCAGTACTCATATCAGATAAAATAGACTTTAAAATAAAGACTATTAAAAGAGACAAGGAAGGACACTACCTAATGATCAAGGGATCAATCCAAGAAGATATAACAATTGTGAATATTTATGTACCCAATATAGGAGCATCTCAATACATAAGGAAATGCAAACAGCCCTAAAAGGAAAAATCAACAGTAACCCAAAAATACTGGGGGACTTTAACACTCCACTTACATCAATGGACAGATCATTCACACAGAAAATTAATAATGAAACACAGGCCTTAAATGACACATTCTACCAGATAAACATAATTGATATTTATAGGACATTTCATCTGAAAGCAGCAGAATACAACTTCTTCTCATGTGCACATGGAACATTCTCCAGGATAGATTGCATCTTGGGTCAACCAAATCAGGCCTTGGTAAATTTAAGAAAACTGAAATCATATCAAACATTTTTTCTTACTTTTTCTTTTTTTTTCCAGATCTTTATTGGAGTACAATTGTTTTACACTGTTGTACCAGTTTCTGCTGTACAACAAAGTGAATCAGCTGTATTTATATATATCCCCATATCCCTTCCCTCTTGAGCTTCCCTCCCACACTCCCTATCCCAGCCCTCTAGGTCATCACCCATCATTGAGTTGATCTCCATGTGCTATGCATCAGCTTCAAACTAGCTACGCATTTTGCATTTGGTAGTGTATATATGTCAACACTACTCTCTCACTTTGTGCCAGCTTCCCCCCATCTATGTCTTCAAGACCATTCTCTACATCTGCATTTATATTCTTGCCCTGCCACTGGGTTCATCAGTACCACTTTTTTAGATCCCGTATATATGAGCTAGCATATAGTACTTGATTTTCTCTTTCTGACTTACTTCACTCTCTTTGACAGACTCTAGGTCCACCCACCTCACTACAAATAACTCAGTTTTATTCCTTTTTATGGCTGAGTAATATTCCATTGTATATATGTGCCACATCTTCTTTATCCATTCATCTTTCGATGGACATTTAGGTTGCTTCCATGTCCTTGCTATACTAAATAGTGCTTCATTGAATATTGTGGTACATGTATCTTTTTGAATTATGGTTTTCTCAGTGTATACGCACAGTAGTGAGATTGTTGGGCCATATGGTAGTTCTATCTTTAGTTTTTTAAGGAACCTCCATACTGTTTTCCATATTGACTGTACCAATTTACACTCCTGCCAACAGTGCTGGAGGGTTCCCTTTTCTCCACACCCTCTCCAAAAAATCTGAGTGAGGTGTTACCTCATTGTGGCTTTCATTTACATTTCCCTAATGATTAGTGATGTCAAGCATCTTTTCATGCATTTTTTAGTCATCTGCATGTATTCTTTTGAGAATTGTCTATTTACGTCTTCCACTCATTTTTGGGTTGGCTTGTCTGTTTCCTTGATATTGAGCTGCATGAGTTGCTTGCATATTTTGGAGATTAATCCTTTGTCAGTTGCTTCATTAGCAAATATTTTCTCCCATTCAGAGGGTTTTCTTCTTGTCTTGTTTATGGTTTCTTTCACTGTTCAAAAGCTTTTAAGTTTCATGAGGTCCCATTTGTTATTTTTTATTTTATTTCCATTAATCAAGGAGGTGGGTCAGAAAGGATCTTGCTTTGATTTATATCATAAATTGTTCTGCCTATGTTTTCCTCTAAGACTTTTATAGTGTCTGCCCTTACATTTAGGTCTTTAATCCATTTTGAGTTTATTTTTGTGTATGGTGTTAGGAAGTGTTCTAATTTCATTCTTTTACATGTAGCTGTCCAATTTTCCCAGCACCACTTATTGAAGAGGCTGTCTTGTTTCCATTGTATATTCTTGTCTCCTTTGTCAAAGTTAAGGTGCCCATATGTGCTTGGGTTTACCTCTGGGTTCTCTATTCTGTTACATTGATCTTCCTTTCTGCTTTTGCACCAGTACCATACTTTCTAGGTCACTGTGGCCTTGTAGTATAGTTCGAAGACAGGAAGCCTGATTCCCCCAACTCCGTCTTTCCTTCTCAAGATTGCTTTGGCTATTTGGGGTCTCTTGCATTTCCATACAAATTGTAAGATTTCTTGTTCTAGTTCTGTGAAAAATGCCATTGGTAATTTGATAGGGATTGTGTTGAATCTGTAAATTGCTTTGGGTAGTATAGTCATTTTTACAATGTTGATTCTTCCAATCCAAGAACATGGTATGTCTCTCCATCTGTTTGTATCATCTTTGATTTCTTTCATCAGTGTCTTATAGTTTTCTGCATACAGGTCTTTTGCCTCCTTAGACAGGTTTATTCCTAGGTATTTTATTCTTTTTGTTGCAATGGTAAGTGGGAGAGTTTCCTTAATTTCTCTTTCTGCTTTTTCATTGTTAGTGTATAGGAATGCAAGAGATTTCTGCACATTAATTTTGTATCCTGTTACTTTACTAAATTCATCGATTAGTGCTAGCAGTTTTCTGGTAGAATCTTTAGGGTTTTCTATCTATAATATCATGTCATCTGCAAAGAGTGACAATTTTTGCATCTATATTCACCAATGATATTGACCTGAAATTTTATTTTTTTGTGACATCTTTGTCTGGTTTTGGTATGAGGGTGATGGTGGCCTCGTAGAATGAGTTTGGGAGTGTTCCTCCTTCTGCTGTATTTTGGAAGAGTTTGAGAAGAATAGGTGTTAGCTCTTCTCTAAATGTTTGATATAATTCGCCTGTGAAGCCATGTGGCCCAGGGCTTTTGTTTGTTGGGAGATTTTTAATCACCATCTCAATTTCAGTGTTTGTGATTGGTCTGTTTATATTTTCTATTTTTTCCTCGTTCAGTCTTGGAAGATTGTACTATTCTAAGAATTGATCCATTTCTTCCAGATTATCCAATTTATGAGCATATAGTTGCTTGTAGTAGTCTCTCATGATCTTTTGTATTTCTGCAGTGTTGGTTGTTACTTCTCCTTTTTCATTTCTAATTCTGTTGATTTGCATCTTCTCCCTTTTTTTCCTGATGTGTCTGCCTAATGGTTTATCAATTTTGTATATCTTCTCAAAGAATCAGCTTTTACTTCTATTGATCTTTGCTACTGTTTTCTTCATTTCCTTGTTTCTTGAGTTAGGATTGTATTGTTATAATCTTTGTTCTTAGAAGTGCTTTTGCTGCATCCCATAGGTTTTGGGTCATCGTGTTTTCATTGTCATTTGTTTCTAGGTATTTTTTTTTTATTTCCTCTTTATTTCTTCAGTGATTTCTTCATTGTTTATTAGCATATTGTTTAACCTCCATGCATTTGTATTTTTAACAGTATTTTTCCTGTAATTGATATCTAGTCTCATGGCATTGTGGTTTGAGAAGATGCTTGATACGATTTCAATTTTCTTGAATTTACCAAGGCTTGATTTATGCCTCAAGATATGATCTATCCTGGAGTATGTTCCATGTGCACTTGAGAAGAAAGTGTATTGTGTAGTTTTTGGATGGGTTGTCCTATAAATATCAAGTCCATCTGGTATAATGTGTCATTTAAAGCTTGTGTTTCCTTATTTACTTTCTGTTTGGATTATCTGTCCATTGGTGTAAGTGGGGTGTTAAAGTCTCCTGCTATTATTGTGTTACTGTCAATTTCCCCTTTTATAGTTGTTAGCATTTGCCTTATATTTGAGGTGCTCCTGTGATGAGTGCATGGATATTTACAATTGTTATATCTTCTTCTTGGATTGATCTCTTGATCATTATGTAATATCATCCCTTGTCTTTCTCTCTCTCTCTCTTTTTTTAAATAAATTTATTTGTTTATTTATTTATTGGCTGTGTTGGGTCTTCATTGCTGCACATTGGCTTTCTCTAGTGTGATGAGTGGGGACTACTCTTCACTGTGGTGTGTGGGCTCCTCATTTCAGTGGCTTCTATGTTGTGGAGCATGGGATCTAGGCATGTGGGCTTCAGTAGTTGTGGCACATGGGCTCAATAGTTGTGGCTCTTGGGCTCCAGAGCACAGGATCAAGAGTTGTGGTAAATGGGCTTAGTTGCTCCACGGCATATGGTATCTTTCTGTGGGATCAAACCTGTGTCCCCTGCATTGGCAGGCAGATTCTTAACCACTGTGCCACCTAGGAACTCCCCTTTGTCTATTGTAATAGTCTTTATTTTAAAGTCTAATTTGTCTGATATGAGTATTGATACTCCAGCTTCCTTTTGACTTCCATTTGCATGGAATGTCTTTTTCCATCCCCTTGTTTTCCTTCTGAATGTATCCCTAGGTCTGAAGTGGGTCTCTTGTAGGCAGCTTATATATGGGTCTTGTTTTTGTATCCATTTAGCCAGTCTGTGTCTTTTGCTTGGAGCATTTAATCCATTTACATTTAAGGTAATTATTGATAAGTATGTTCCTTTTACCACTTTCTTTATTGTTTTGGGTTTGTTTTTGTAGGTCTTTTCATTCTGTTTTGTTTCCTGCCTATCGTAGTTCCTTTAGCAACTGTTGTAAAGCTTTTTTGGTGGTGCTGAATTCTCTTAACTTTTGCTTGCTTGTAAAGATTTTGATTTCTCCATCGAACCTGAATGAGATTCTTGCTGGGTAGAGTATTTATGGCTGTGGGTTTTTCCCTTTCAACACTTTAAGTATATCCTGCCTCTCCCTTCTGTCCTGCAGATTTTCTACAGAAAGGTCAGCTGTTCACCTTATGGGGGTTCCCTTATATATATTTGTTGCTTTTCTCTTGCTGTTTTTAATATTTTTCTTTGCATTTAATTTTTGTTAATTTGATTAATATGTGTTTTGGTGTGTTTCACCTTGGGTTTATTCTGTATGGGACTTGGTAATTCTTGGACTTGATTATTTCTTCTCCCACATTGTGGAAGTTTTTGACTATAATCTCTTCAAATATTTTCTCAAGCCCTTTCTTTTTTTCTTCTTCTTCTGGGACACTCATGATATGCATGGTGGTGTGCTTCATGTTGTCCCCAAGGTCTCTGAGACTCTCTTCCATTCCTCTCATTCTTTTCTCTTTATTCTGCTCTCTGCCAGTTATTTCCACCATTTTATCTTCTAGCTTACTTACTCATTCTTTTATCTCAGTTATTCTGCTGTTGATTCCACCTAGAGTATTTTTAACTTCAGTTATTGTGTTGTTCATTACTGTTTGTTTGCTCTTTAGTTCTTCTAGGTCCTTGTTAATTTTTTTTTTTTTTTTTGCATTTCTGCTATTTTGTTTTGGAGATTTTGGATCATCTTTACTATCATTACTCTGAATTCTTTTTCAAACAATTTGCCTATTTCTTCTTCATTTATTTGGTCTTGTGGGTTTTTATCTTTCTCTTTTGTCTGCAAGGTGTTTATTTTCTCATTTTACCTAATTTACAGTATTTGAGGTCTCCTTTACCTAGGCTGTCTAATTGCAATTCTTCTTGCTTCTGTTCTCTGCCCCCTGTGGTGGGGTTGGTCTAGTGTCATGAGTAGGTTTCCTGATGGAAGGGAATGATGCCTGAGTTCTGCTGTGTAGATCTGAATCTTTTACCTCTGATAAGCTCTGCCATGTCAGGTGGTGTGTTTTGGGGTATCTGTGAGCTTAGTATGACTTTAGATGGTCTGAGTGCTGATGGGTGTGTTTGTATTCCTCTCTTGTTTGTAGTTTGGTGTGAGACATCCAGCACTGGCATTTGCAGGCAATCAGGCAAGCCCAGGTCTTAGACTCTGGTAGAGGCCTCCTTGAGAGCTCTCTGCAAATAATAATTCCTGTGGCCAGGGATTCTCTAGTGCTCCAGTGTCCTTGACTCAGTGCTCCCGCCCCAAAGCCTCAGGCCTGAATTATGGTTAAGGAATCAAGACTTTGCTGGCTGCTTGTCCTGGCAATAAAGGAGATTAAAAAAGACTAACCAAGCCCCAGACTAATGGTAAAAAGTTAAACAAACAAGTACTGGAACAATAAAACACATACATACACAAGAGAAACAGAAACAGAACCCAGTAAAACATAAAACACTAGAAGAAACAGACAAAAGAATTCAGAATGAAATTAGACAATTAAGAAGAAAACCAACAAAAACTCAAAACCAAAACAAAACCAAAGCAGAGTGCCAACTAAAGACTAATGCAAAACAACAAAACAAACCTACAAGGGTGATTTTAAAAAAGAGAGAGAAAGGGGAAAGAAGACAGAAAAACAGAAGTGCAACTTAGAAACAGAAGTGTATAAAAAATTAAAAAGGAAGAGAAAAGAAAATGAAAGAAAGAAAGAAAGAAAGAAAAAGAATTAAAAAAAAATGACAGACAAAATCCCAGAGAAATGGTGAAAAACAAGGAACCAATATAACAGGGACCAAATAGAAACAAGGACCAAATATAGCAAAGAACAAAAGAACAAGCAGATAGACAGAAGATCCCCAAAATGAAATCAATCTATTAGTATTAGAACTAAGATAAAGACAAAACCTAAAAACAAAAATGGAAGCAGTGTGTCAACTGAAGAATAAAGCAAAGAAACAGAAGAGACCAATGATAATGATTAAAAATAAAGATAAAGTAAAATAAAATAAAAATAGATAAAACACAGAACAACAGAAAAGTAGAAATGAAAATATACAAAGAAAAAGAAGAAAAGTGGGGAAGAGAATTCAGCACAACAGAAAATCAAACTAGAAAGAGAAATATTTAAAAAGAATAAAAATAAATATAAGTATAAAATAGAATAAAAAATGTTATAAAACACATAGATCCCATAAGACTAAGATAGCCTTTAAAAAAAAAAGCCAGAACCAGCAACAGAATGAATCAAAACAATAGAATTAATAATAATAATTGTTTCCTTGAGGTTTCATTTGTAAGTGTCCTTGTGCACACCTTGAGCTACAGGCCATCTTCACCTCCCCAAGAGGCCCTCCTCTACCTCTGGGTTGGACACTTGACCTGCTGTGGGCCCTGTGGGGTCCACTTATTCTCTGATCTGGCCCAATTCCTGCATGTACTTGCTCCCAATGTCCATAGCTGCCAGAGCTAGACCTTTTTCATTTGCAAGAACACTTATTGTCTATTCAGATATTCCATAAACACAGGGTCTAACTAGCTGATCACAGGAGTTTTATCTCCAGCTTGTACAGCTGATGGAAAGATTTTTGATCCACTTCCTTAGTCCCCAGTCGCTGGCATTCTAGTTTGGTTTTATCCCCACCTCTGTGTGTGATCCAACCACAGAAGTCTGGTCCTGAGGCTGCCTTTGAGCTCTTGGATTTGCCTCAGGTTGGGCTTCCTTTATTGCCCATCTGCAGGTGCTAGCATGTGGGGAGAGAGAGGCTACAATAGTGGCTTCTCTCCCTGCATGTGTGTCAGCAGTATCACCCTGCTTGGGCCCAGGAGCCCTGGTGGTGGCACCAATTGCACAGGGAAGCCAGGGAGCAGGGGTGTGAGAGGAATGGCCCTAGCAGTGGCCCACACTGGCCAGGCATTTTTTTGGCTCTCAGCAGCAGACATGCTAGGGCCAGACCTTGAGGTGGGTTTTTCTATTACTTGTTGACTGGCACTCGACAGCCTGGCCTAGAGGGGGCTTCCTTTATTGTTCATCATGGTCACCGAGTAAGAGGCTACAATACTGGCTCCTCCCCCTGCATGTGACTCAGCATTAGCACCCTGCTTCCATGGCAGCCCAGTCTTCTCTGGTGGGCATTCCCTGCTCTGAATTTCTTCCCTCCCATTCCCTCAGTCCATCTCCATGCAGCCAACAGCAGTTCTCACCCTGGGTCTGTTCTCTAGTCCCCATGCTCCAGCCCCCAGTCCCCCTAAAGTCCTGTGAACACACTTCTCCATCTGGGGCACACAGGGCCATGGAACAGGCCATCTGTGTGTTTCTCACTCTTTCCTGTCTGCCACAGATTGGCAGCTTCACCCTCTTTGGACAGCCCCAAATGCCTCCCTTCTGTCCCAATCAATTCCATATTGGAGAGGGGGTTTCCCTATAAGATAAGAGGGGTTTCCCTGAATTTGGGAATCTCTCCCGTGCTTCAGCTCCACTGCCTCAGAGTGCAGGTCTGGTCCCTTTTTTTCTCCTCTTCTTTCTCCTTTTTTTTTTTTTTGTTCTACCCAGTTATTCAGAGATCTTTATAGTCCTTTCCAGTGTCCAAAGTCTTCTGCTAGTGTTCAGCCAGTTTTCTGTGAGAATTGTTGCATCTATTGATATATTCCTGAAGCATCCATGGAGAGAGATGAACTCCACATCCTTCTACTCTGCCACCATCCTTCTACTTCCCAAGCATCTTTTCTGACCACAATGCTGTGATATTAGAAATCTATTACAGGAAAAAAAATATAAAAACTACAAACACATGGAGGCTAAACAATGTGCTACTTCATAACCAATGGATCACTGAAGAAATTAAGGAAGAAATAAAAAAATACCTAAAAACAAATAACAATGGAAACACAAAATGACCAAAAACCTATGGGATGCAGAGAAAGCATTTCTAAGATGGAAGTTTATAGCAATAAAATCCTACCCCAAGAAACAAGAAGAATCTCAAATAAGAAACCTAACCTTACACCTAAAGCAACTAGAGAAAGAAGAACAAAAACCCCCAAAGTTAGTAAAAGAAAAGAAATCATAAAGATCAGAGCAGAAATAAATGAAATAGAAATGAGGAAACCAATAGCAAAGATCAATGGAACTGAAAGCTGCTTCTTTGAGAAGAAAAAAAAATCTTGATAAACCTTTGGCCAGACTCACCAAGAAAAAAGGGAGAGGACTCAAATCAATAAAATTAGAAATGGAAAATGAGAAGTTACAACAGACAGCACAGAAATACAAAGGATTATAAGAGATTACTACAAGCAACTATATGTCAATAAAATGGACAACCTGGAAGAAATGGATAAATTCTTAGAAAGGTATGACCTTCCAAGACTGAATCAGGGAGAAATAGAAAATATAAACAGATCAAGCCTAAGTAATGAAATTGAAACTCTGATTAAAAATCTCCCAACAAACAAAAGTCCAGGGCCAGATGGCTTCACAGGCGAATTCTATCAAACATTTCGAGAAGAGCTAACACCTATCCTCTCGAACTCTTCCAAATAATTGCACAGTGATGAACAATCTCAAGCTCATTCTATGACACCACCATCACCCTGATACCAAAACCAAAGATATCACAAGAAGTGAAAATTACAGACCAATATCATTGATGAACATGGATGCAAATATCCTCAATGAAATACTAGGAAACAGAATCCATTAGCATATTAAAATGATCATACAGTATGATCAAGTGGGAATTTTCCCAGGGATGCAAGAATTCCTCAATACATGCAAATCAATCAATATGATACACCATATTAACAAATGGAAGAATAAAAAACATATGATCATCTCAATAGGTGCAGAAAAAACTTTTGACAAAATTCAACACCCATATATGATAAAGACTCTCCAGAAAGTGGGCACAGAGGGAACCTACCGCAACATAATAAAGGCCACATATGAAAAACCCACAGTAAACATCATTCTCAATGGTGAAAAACTGAAAATATTTCCTCTAAGATCAGGACCAAAACAAGGATACCCAGTCTTGCCACTTTTATTCAACATGACTTTGGAAGTCTTAGTGACAGTGATCAGAGAAGAAAAAGAAATAAATGGAATCCAAACTGGAAAAGAAGTAACACTTATTCTTTGCAGATGACATGATACTATACATAGAAAAGCCTAAAGATGCCACCAGAAAACTATTAGAGCTAATCAATTAATTTAGTAAATTTGCAAGATATAAGATTGATACACAGAAGTCTCTTGCATTCCTATATACTGACAACAAAAGATTCAAGAGAGAAATTAAGGAAACAATACCATTTACCATTGCATCAAAAATAATAAAATACCTAGGAGTAAACCTACCTAAGGAGGCAAAAGGCCTGTACTCAGAAAACTATAAGAAACTCATGTAAGAAATCAAAGACAACACAAAACAGATGGAGTCTCATTTGTTCATTTCTTCTCTAAAATGTTCAAGATCATGTTCTGGGACTGGAAAAATAAATATTGTCAAAACGACTATACTACCCAATCCAATCTACAGATTCAATGCAATCTCTATCAAATTATCAATGCCTTTTTTAACAGAATTAGAGCAAAAAGATTTACAACTTTTATGGAAACACAAAAGACCTTGAATACCCAAAGCAATCTCGAGAAAGAAAAATGGAGCTGGAGGAAACAGGCTCCCTGACCTCAGACTATACTACAAAGCTACAGTAATAAAGACAGTATGGTATTGGCACAAAAACAGGAATATAGATCAATGGAACAGGTTAGAAAGCCCAGAGATAAACCCATGGACCTATGGTCACCTAATCTATGACAAAGGAGGAAGAATATATAATGGAGAAAAGACACTCTCTTCAATAAATGTTGCTGGGAAAACTGGATAGCTATATGTAAAAGAATGAAATTAGAACACTCCCTAACACCAAACACAAAAATAAACTCAAAAAGGATTAAAGACCTGAGTGTAAGGCTGGATGCTATAAACCTCTTAGAGGAAAACATAGGCAGAACACTCTTTGACATAAATCGCAGCAAGATGTTTTTTGACACACTTCATAGAGTAATGGAAATAAAAACAAAAATGAACAAATGGGACCTAATCAAACTTAAAAGCTTTTCCACAGCAATGACAACCATAAAGCAGATGGAAAGACAACACTCAGAATTGGAGAAAACATTTGCAAATGAAGCAACTGACAAGGGGTTAATCTCCAAAATATATAAACAGTTCATGAAGCTCAATATCAAAAAAACAAACAACCCAATCAAAAAATGAGTGGAAGACCTAAATAGACATTTTTCCAAAGAAGACATACAGATGGCCAAGAAACATGAAAACATGCTCAGTATCACTAATTATTAGAGAAATGCAGATCAAAACTATAATGGGGTATCACTCATACCTGTCAGAATGGCCATCATCAAAAAATCTACAAAGAATAAATGCCAGAGAGGATGTGGAGAAAAGGGAACCCTCTTAATGCTATTGGCTGGAGTGTAAATTGATACAGCCGCTACGGAGCACAGTATGGAGGTTCCTTAAAAAATTAAAAATACAGCTACCATATAACCCAGCAATCCCACTTTTGGGCATATACTTGGAGAAAAACATAATTCAAAACTGTAATGCACCCTAATGTTCATTGCAGCACTATTTACAATAGCCAGGATATGGAAGCAACCTAAATATCTATCAGTAGAGGAATGGATAAAGAAGATGTGATACATATTTACAATGGAATATTACTCAGCCATAAAAAGGAATGAAATTGTGCCATTTGTAGAGACATGGATGGACCTATAGACTGTCATACAGAGTGAAGTAAACCACAATGAGAAAAACCAATATCATATAATATGGCTTATATGTGGTTTCTAGAAAAATGATACAAATGAACTTATTTGCAAAGCAAAAATAGAGACACAGACATAGAGAACAAATATATGGACACCAAGATGGGAAAGGGAAGAGGTGGGATGAATTGGGAGATTGGGATTGACATATATACACTATTGATACTATGTATAAAATAGATAACTAATGTGGACCTACTGTATAGCACAGGGAACTCTGCTCATTGCTTGATGGTGACCTGTTATAATGAGCTGTTTCACCTCATCATGCAGCATTACACAGCTGTTTCATCTTAGCTGTGCCATTTACATGACACATTAAGTGTTTAATCCTTACCTTGAAGTATCAGTACCATCAACATCAGCAACCTGAGATGGGAGATGGCATCCTCATTTCTTATATCCCTCCCAGACAAGGGCATTAGATATCACCAATCTTACTGTAAAAATGTCCAAGAGTATCAGCAGCAGCAAGAACCTTCAATAGTTATCAGTAATGAGTGGCGCCCTCAGAGGCATTGGATTCCATAGCTTTTGGGGGCATAATCAAGGACAAGAGACATTATTACAGCAAGGAGAGGAAGAGAATGGAAGGCACCAAGTAGCAGCCAAGAGGACTGGTTCACACAGCATCTGAGAGATGCTCTAAGGACTCTCAAACCTAGTTGTGATGCACTGGGGCCTGAGATAGGTGAAGTAGAGCAGGCACTAGACTTTTTTTTAAAGCAAACATCCAGAGTTACAGAAATAGTATTTGATGATTGTTAAAATAACTGTATTTTACATCCATGATGATGTGACTCAGGAAATGAAAGTCACTTATGGTTATACTACTGGTCTAGTAAGAAAATAAATGTATAACAGAAAAAGAACTGACTATGTTAAGAAAATGAAGAAAAATCAGGCAAAACCTTGTCTAGTAATGTTAATGGCCTAATCTACAAAACTAAAAGTGGATGAACTAGGGGCATAAAGAGTAGAATCAAAAATCCTTTAAACACAATCAATGAGTGATTATCAATGAAATATATCAGTCATGAAATGTGTCAATTATCAGTGCGAGATTATCAGCTAACTGGTAACATGTATACTGAAAAATGCTAATATATCTCAAATTCTCCAAATCTAACATTAGGAGTATATTAAATATCATAATATAACATCATAATTATATTAAGTATCTACTGTGTGCCAAATGCTTTATATAAACCAGCTCACTCAATCTTCATAGCAAGTCTACATGTTAGGTACTATTATTCCCATTATACAGATGAAAAAACTGAGCCTCAGAAAGCCTTTGACTTGGCCAAGATATACTACAAATATGTGGTGGAATTGGGATTGCAATCCTGTTTTGATTGACTTCAACCTTGACGTTTCCTTTGTTACAATATGCTGCCTTCCAAGAAGGTTGATTTTAAATATTGAAATGAGTATGGAAAAATGTACAGCACTGTCAAAAGATAGCACATTGTTATTGTGACTCAAGGGAATCTGCTTTTATTTAACATCTAATTTGTGTATTACAAGTAACAAGTCTCATTTGGTGAATATTAAGTGATTGGCAAAGTGAGTCATATTAAGCTTATGAGGAAACTGAATTTTATAATTGGACCAACCAATGGTGATGAAACTGTAGCTTTTATTACAGAAAAAAATATGTATCTTAGGTAAGTGGGAAGGAAAATGAATGCCACTGAAGTAACGTCTGAAAAGGTAATGACTGTACAACTTTTCTTTTATCACAAGTATAATTTACTTTCTCTTCAAAAAGAAACTTTTGAACCCTGAATTCTTATATGGCAGGTAGCAGTTCAGCTCTAGTTCTGCATAAACTTTGGACATTGATGGAAATGTGAAGAGAACTTTAATGGCATGTTTCCAGTCGACAACATAATTTACTCAGTTTTGACTCACATGTTGTTGGATAAGAAGCCAACCGCTTTACATTTCCTTGTATATTTTTTATGTGAGCTAATCAACATACAAATATTTAGAATTTTCCTGAGTTGAAGATGTACAACTGAAAAACTAAAACTATTCAATGACTTTGCATTGTTCTGAGGATAAAACCCAAAATCATTAATGGCCCTAGAAAGCCCTGCATGGTTTGGCATCTGCCTCTCTCTTTACACCTCATCTCAAGTCACTCAAACCCTTGCTCACTAAACTCTAGCCACACTGCTTCAGGGTCATTGTACATACTGTACCCAAATTATGATACATTACTGAAATTATTTTGCCCTCCCATTAGAAAATATTTCAAATATAGCAATAAGTATATAAAATGATAACTGATAAACATGCTCACAAGGGAGCTATTTGAGGAATTCTGGATTAGTACAATAAAGTTTACTTTTATCAAAAACAATTACTTTTTATGAATCATGTCTTGATAAAATTAAACATGCAGGGCGAAGCTAAATGTTATTTGTTTTTTAAAACACAATGTTATTTCTTCCTCCAAAGAATTTGAGGAAGATCTAAAGCCAGTTTTAAAGAGCGACACTGCAATCTTCTGGTTTCCCTCTGTCTGCTCCTTAAATGTATGCACATAACAGAGGGAAAAAGCAGGGGGATGTAGAATAAAACAAACTTAAGAGATATAACAACCAAACGTGATGTGTGGACCTTATCTGGATACTGACAAGAGAAAAATAAATGGTTGTAGAAAGTCATCTTTGAGGTAATCAGGAAAAATTTAATGTAGCCGGGGTGTCAGATGGTATTAAGGGATTACTGCTAATTTTGTTAGGTATGATAATGGCATGGTAGTTATACAAAAAAAAAAATAAGTCCTATAAGTTAGACATGAGTACTGAAGTATTTAGGAGTAAATAGACATGATGTCTGGATTTGCTTTAAAATATTCCAATAAAAAGCAAAGGAAGAAATAGCTGCAAGGAGATTATACTCACGTACACTGAACACCCAAAATAAACTCCAAATGTTAAAAAAAAAGAAGCTACAAAAAGACAAAAAGAAAACACCAGTAAGTGTTTTGTTTTTTTGTTTTGTTTTGTTTTGTTTTGTTTTTACAATCGAGGGATAGAAAAGGCCTTTTTAACTACGGTTTAAAATCCAGAACCCAAAAAAGAAAAGATTTGATAATGTCAACTACATAAAAAAAAATATCTTCTGCCTGACAAGGATAAAAACCATGATAATTTTTTTTTTTCAAACGAGTAATGAAAAGCTGGAAAAATACCTGCAACTGATATCACAGATGAGAGTTAATCTTCCTAGTTTATTAAGAAGTCTTAGAAATTGATATGAAAAAGACAAGCAATCCATTAGAAAAAGGAGAAAAAGACATAAACGCACAGTTCAGAGAAAAAGAAATACGAATTCCCCTTATATATAAAAAAATGCTCTACCTCATTTGTAATAAGAGAACTATACATTAAGATACAAATAGAATTTTTACCAATCAGCCTTGGGAAACAAGCATTCTCATATATTTTGGTAGGACAATTCCTATGGATAATTTGGTAATATTTATCAAAAATACAAATGAATTTATTCTTTGACTTAGCAGTCTTAATGAGATTTATGTCTACAGATATATTTGCATATATATACAAGGCTATTTATTGATATACTGTTTGTAATAATAAAAGATTGGAAATAACCCAAATGTCTATCACTAGTTTAGTAAATTATGGGACACCCATACAATGGAATACTATGCATTTGCTTACAAAACAAAGGAAACTCTCTACATATGCTGATATGGGAAGACCTCCAGGATACATGGTTACATGAAAAAAAGTAAGTAAAGGAATACTTCATCCTTTTGAATAAATAAAGGATGGAAGTGATAATGACATATATCTTAATTTTCTTGTATTCACATAGAGAAACACTGGCAGTATCCAGAAGAACTAATAAAAGTAGTTACTTGTAGGAGGTAGGGAAGAGTGGTGTAGATGGAGAGGGGATAAGAATGGGACAATATAAACCTTGATGTATTTCTTTATTTTTGTACCATTTGAGTATGTTCACATTCAAACCAATATAAATAAATAACATCTTAAAAGAAAAAAGTTAACTCCTCAGCAATCCTTCCCCATTTCATATTGTACAAGATTTAGTCTTTTCCTTTACTGTGTGTGCTCTGATACTATTTTATATGGAATTTTTTATAACATTCCACAGTTAGTATCATAATTTTTGTTTCTTGTCAGTCAGTCCTACAAAGGTGTGAACTTAAGTGTAGGAATCTTGTGTTAATGCATCGCTGTCTGTTTCATAATGTGTACAGTGCCTGGCATGTGATAGTTGCCCAATAAATTGTCTTTTGAATGAATATAAGCTTTTCAGGTACACCTTGTCTTAATGAATCTTTTCCTATAGCATCTTGCTTTTATCTCTTTTATTGCATTTGTCAGTCTCTTATAGTAGAATTATTTACTTAGATGTGTTTGTCTTTATGAGATTGTGAATCCCTGGAGTTATAGTAGGTATTCAATTAGGATGGTGAACTGAGAGACCTTGAAAAATTAGTAATAATTTTTCCATAATTCTTAACTTAACAAATGATACCAATACTGTCATAATACTTAGTGATATCTAAGTTGACCACTTTACAGTAAAATAATAGAGTCTCAGTAGTGGAAAATAAGAATCTAAATTAAAAAATATATATTTGTTCATTGCACTGATGCCTTTATCCATGGAGACTTCACACATCCTACAGTCCTTTATTCAAGGGTATGCAGAAATCTACTAAGCAGTTTTTACAATCTCCTTTTGGTTTAGTTTCCAGAATTTCAATGATTAATTTTGAAACACATTAATGGCATTTAGTCGGGCTTTATAGAAGAACAACACTATGTAGAACAACACAAAGTGGAATCGAAGTTCCAAGGATGGTAGAGCTATTATTCTAGAGCACATAAATTACTTGAATGCATGGAAGTCCTACAGCCTAGCTGAAATGCATTTATTGATATATTCATTCATTCAGCAAATTTTTTTGAGAAACTATTATGCTAGGCATTCTGAAGTATTACAATATAAATAAGATATTGTCTTTGTCCTCAAGGAGGCAGTATAGCATAGTGGTTAAGAACACACTGACAAAAAAATTGTAAATCACTATATTGTAGACCCAAAATTTATATAATATTGTACATCAACTACATATCAATAAATAAGAAAGTGAAAAAAAAGAGCACATGAAATCAAATAAACCTACTTTTGAAATATTCTCTCTTTACTAGTTACATGACCTTGAGCAAATTACTTAAACACTGTGCTTAGTTTTCTGTCAAACAGGGACAATAACAGCTATTTCACAGGACTTTTATGAAGATTTAAATGAAATAATGGCCATAGAGTTCTGTACACAGTGCTATATGTGTACACGTAATAACCACTCCAAAAGGGGTTTTTTTCAGTTTTACCACATAAAAATAGAAGTGTTCTTTTCTACAGTCAACCTTTTCATAATATTAGCATTCATCTGCTTTATTATAGTATATCACCCCATTCCAAATACTTACAGATAGACTTGGTATTCACACATGGTACTCTTATCCTTATTGCCAGGGTCTATGAGACATGGGGGAACAACTTCTTAGAGTAGTGAGGATGTTAGTGAATGAAATTGATGAATGATTATTAGTAATCTTAAGAGGAATAAAAGAAGTTCCATAAGACTGATGGTGGTAGAAAATCATGTCATCTATTTGAGTGAAACAATGAAATTCTAAGAAAGATTCTAAATGTATTAAAAGGTACTTTGAAAGGAAATGGTGATCATTAAAAGTCAGTGTGGGTTCACTAAGAATATATTATATATATTATGCTAGACCAGTAGACCAGTGTCACCTAACTGGTATCCCTCAGAACATTGAATGTTAATAGTATAGTGCTGCTAAAACAAACAAGCAAACAATAGAACCACACACAACCCCCTGTGGGAAAACATTCAGAAGCCTTTCTGAAACCTTGAAAATGTTACTAAAAGTAATTAAAGTATGTGGGCTGAGTGACTGGATGCAGGATGTCCTGCTTGAGCAGCGGAGGAACTAAGGGTGCTGGGCGTGGAGGCCATGGGGGCATAGGCTACTGTGGAAACAGAATATTGACCCTCTCTGGGGGCACAGCCACTTCCTCACTTGCACACCTCATATCAACCTGTTTGGCCCCGGAGAATGGCTGGTTAGCCAGAGACGGGTAAGATTCCTCAGGGGAGGAACAATCTAAGACAGGCACAGTCGCAGACGGGCCAACAGGGGTGGGGCACAGACCCTTACTCCTTCCGAGAGAGGTCTCCTGCCCCCATGGCTGCTTTGCTTCCCATGCCCAGCTCAGATCGGGACCCAGGAGGCAAACAGAGACCTGGCTAATAGCAGCTGCCCTCCTTCTGCTGTTCTTGCAAAACATCACTGCCCCCAATTATATGAGGCCTTTGGTTATTTCAAAGAAAAACCTTGATTGTGGGACAAAACTGGGAGTGTGAGAACCTTATGCTATCTTGCTTCTGGAATGCCGAGAGCTCAATAAAAACAATATGGGATGAAGCAGCGGGGCTCTTGATCCTAGAGGTCTTGAGTCCCCCGGTCCCATCTTTCTCTTAAATCTGTGTCTGTGTTTCTTTAAGCTTGTGGCACCTGTCACTCACCCAGAGTCGCCAAGCTGGTCTCGGCAACCCCCTCCCTCCAAACTTTCCTAAGACCAAATAAATTTAGGAAACATGACATTAAGCAAAGTTAAACATGCCTTCACATGTATTTACTGCAGGACTTTTCAATGTTTTAATACATTAAAGTGTATTGTATGTTTCCAATAGCATAACATGGTATACAATCTTTCCCAAATGGTAGCGCAGAACTATTTTGTAGTGTGTGTGTGTGTGTGTGTGTGTGCGCGTGCATTACTTATCAACATTACCCAAACTAATATTTTACAAAACATTTTGGAAACACAGGTCTAGTTGAAGTTTCTTTATAAAGTTACTAGAGTACTAGAAAGGATATTGAGCAGACACATTTCAGTGTTTAGAGGACATTTGAAAAAATTAATTTTATTAATCTAAGATGAAAAAAATGTCTAGATGAGTCATCTTTAAACACTTTTTTGCATAACCTCTGAAAGAATTTTGAAAAATATATATATCCTTTCATACATTCTTAAGTTGACATCAAATGTTTTTCATCATAATTTAAAAATTATTTTTTAAAAAGTTGGATCACAGATGCACATAATTGGCTTCATTATAAACATTTTTTATGACATACTCTCTTCATTGGTCTCATACATAGACTACTTTTAGTAATTTATTTAGTAAATCATTATTTATAATGTAATAGCATGCACAAATCCAACATCCAAAAGGAAACTTAGGTCTTGACAGTAATTTGCCATTTAACCATATATGTTCCTCCTCCTATTCCATTCCCCTGGGTCACCTACCCTGAATCCTGTGTTCATTGTTCCCTGGCTTTCTGCTTTATTTAGCTTTATTGCATTTGTATGTATTCTGGAGATATATATCATATATTATATATGTTATATATATAATTTTAGATGTTTTAACTTTATAAAAAAAGCCTTACTGCTATATATCATCTTGTGAAACAATATTTTCATTCAATGTTATTTCTCTAAGATTAATCCGTATTTTTCATGTCTCTGTCTACTAATTATAAAGAAATATTTTATTGAAGTATATAACATATGTACAACATTTATATACAAAAAAGTATGCAAATTGTAGGTACAACTTGAATTGAAATAAACACACCTATGTAACTACTACTTACATCAAGAAATAGATTTATGATTAGGTATTTGATATATTTTATATTATTTTAAATGATGTTTCAAAAAGTTCATTTCCCAAGTTTGTTGTTAATATGTTGGAATAGCATTTTATTTATGTATTGATCTTGCAATCAGCTATTTTGCTTAATTAATTCATTATTATCTAAAATTGTTTACCCATAGACTTTTTGGATTTTCTATATACACGTATATTATTTATAAATAATAACATTTAGATTTATTCCCTCATAATCATTTATGTCTTTATTTTATTTTTCTTGACATTATATTGGCTAGAATATATAACACAAGTTTGAGTAGAAGAGGTAATAGTGGATATCTATGTTTCATTCCCACTCAGAGGAAAAAAAAAAACTCTAGTATTTCACTTGTAAGTATGGTATTGGCTGTAGGCTTTTGTGCATATCTTTTATCAGATTAAAGAGGCTCCCTTTTATAACAACTTTGATTTTTTTTAATCATGAAGAAATGTTGAATTTATCAAATTATTTCTCCATCTATTTAGATGATTGTACAATTTTTCTCCTTTATTTAGTTAATGAGGCGAATTGCATTGATTGCTTTCCAAATATTGAGCCAACACTGAGTTCTGAGAATAACTCAACTTGGTTATAAAGTGTTATCCTTTTTATGAACTACGGGACTTGGTTTAGTACTTTTTTGTTTAGCAATTTTGCTTCTATTTTTCAACAGTGAGATTGATCTATGGGTTTCTTGTAGTGTACTCATTAGGCTTTGGAATTAATACAAAGCTGGCCTTGAAGTGATTGGAAATATCCCTTTTCTTTTATTGTCTGGAGAAATATGAATAAAATTGGCTTTTTTTTTATTCCTTAAATTTTTTGGCAGAATTTGTCAATGAAACCATTTAAGCCTGCAGTTTACTTTATGGGAAGATTTTCAATTACATATATAATTTTCTTAATAGTGTAGGACTATTGTTTTTAGTCAGTTCTCTGTACATGTTAGTAAGTTGTGTTTTTCTGGGAATTTGACTACTTCATGTCATTTACTGGCATTGAATCATTCATAATATTGTCAGTCTATTGGATATATTGTGATGTCTCCTTTTCATTTCTGAGATAGGACATTGCAGGTTGTCTCATTCATTCTCTCTCTCTTTCTTTCTCTCTCCCTCTCTCGTTTCAATCTCTCTAATAGTTTATGAACTTTTTTAGTTTTTATAAAAGAATTAGCTTTTGGATTTTCTGACCGTATTGTCTATTTTATTTTATGTTTCAGTAATTTCTGCTCTTATCTTTATTATATCTTTCATTTTTCTTTTTATTTTCTTTGGGTTTGATTTAATATGCTTTCTTGAGATGGGTGCTTAGATCACAGATATTCAACCTTCTTCTTAGCTATATACTTCTTTCTAAACATGGCTTTAGCTGCATATTACAAGTTTTATTTTATTTTTTAAATATTTATTTATTTATTTATCTATTTTGGCTGTGCTAGGTCTTAGTTGTGGCACTTGGGATCTTCATTGCAGCATGCAGGATCTTTAGTTGTGACATGCAGGCTCTTAGTTGTGGCAGACATGCAGGATCTAATTCCCTGACCAGGGGTCAAACCTGGACCCCCTGCATTGGGACCATGGAGTCTTACCCACTGGACCATCAGGGAAGTCCCTACAAGTTTTAATATGTTGTATTTTCATCATCATTCAGTTCAAAATTTTCTCATTTCAATGCTGGCTTTCTTATTTGATCCATAAATTGTTTAGAAGTGTGTTGTTTAATTTCTTCAAATATATGGGAATTTATGTTTCTTTTTGTTATTGATTTCTAGCTTAACATATTCTGTACGATTTCAATCCTTTGAAATTGATTGAGACAATGGTACAACCTATGTCAATTTTTGTAATATCTCATGTGCACTTGAAAAGAACATATTTCTGCAGTAATTGGGTACAATGTTTTATTTATGGCTATTAGGTCAAGTTTCTTGATTGCTTTTTTCAAATCATTTATATCTTTATACTGATTTTGGCCTACTTTATCAGTTATGGCAAGAAGTCTGTGAAAATATTCCACTATAATGGTGGATTTGTCTATTTCTTCTTATAATTCTTTTTGTTTTACATATTTTTAAATTCTATGTGACTAGGTACATACAAATTTAGAATAGTTATAACTTCATTGGTAAATTAGGTCTTATCATTATGAAATATTCTTTTACTTCTAGCAATTTTTTTCCTTAAAGTCTACTTTGTCTGATATTAATATAGATATGCCAACTTTTTTGTGGTAGTTTTTGCATTGTATTTTTTTCCAGCTTTATTTTCAATCTTTTCACTTAACTTCTGTGTCTTTTAACTTTATTCCTATAGGTAGAATAAAGTTGGGGTTTATGCTTATCTAGTCAGTCTCTATCATTTAATTTAATCTGTTACTCTATTTATATGTAATGTATTTAAGAT